>NW_007726949.1:138209-209820 GCF_000696425.1 Galeopterus variegatus | reverse complement strand
CGGGCCCGCGCGCGCCTCTCCCGGCCCGCTGCGCCGCGCGCTCCGGGCCTACCGCGGCCGTCCCTGGGCGCGAGCTGTTTGTGTTGTGTTTTCCACCCCCGCCCCCCTCTTCTCGAGCCATTCTTCGCAGCCCTCCGGTCCCCCCGTTCAGACAAAACCCGGACTGGATTCGTTTCCCCTACCCACGGTCTCCGAAAATCTGGCGCTTCCAAGCGGGCAGCCCAGACGCCGCTGGGACAGACGCTCAGCCCGGGGCCGATTATGCTCTCTGGAGGGAGGAAGGACTTTGCGGGAGTCAGGTTGTCGGTCACAGTTAGACTTTGAACGGAGGGATTTGCTGCAAGTCAGTTCAATGGTCACTGTTGTGCAGGGTGACTACTCTTGAGCTTATGTGACATCGGAGGAAGGTGTACCAATCCAAGGTTTGGGGTTGATTCGTAACATCAATCATCGGAGTCATATGGATTTTTGAAATACTGTTTTATGTCATAGTCTACCAACCTCTCAGTCTCCTTGAACACACCATTCTGGGTCCTGCCTGTTCAGCCCTATGCTATGTCTGTGTCTTTTAGCTTTTGCTTCTACATTTCTACCGTGAGTGCCTGATTATAAGGCCAAATTCTCAGAACCTTTCTGTTCTCACCGTGCAATCTGTAGATTCCCTACTGGCATTGTGCAGGCCTTCAAAGAAACCAGCAGGACTGGGGGTTCAAGATTGTTTGAGTTCTTTATTTAAAAAATTAGTGTCAAGTTATACCGAGCATGAAAATCAAGTACAACATCAGTTTGTCACATAACTAATGACTTTGCCACTTTCTGAGGATTTTAGGGTGTGAAAAAGAAGTTATTTGCTGTTGTTTGGGGTTAGGCTATATAGCAAGCCATACTCTTTACATTCAAATAATACCCCAAATTCCACCCCTGTGAGGGTGGGCGGGAGAGGAACTTACTCATCAAATACTGTGGCAGGTACCTCCATGAGGCCAGCGTAAAAGGTGTCCTCACCATCAGATAATTACTGTTGGAGATTTAACATCGTGTGCCCTGTCAGACACTTGAAGGGGCTCATTAAATGCTCACTTACGGTGTCTTCCAATTGTTTAATGGGGATGATGACGAAGATTCTTAAATGAACTTTTTGTTCTCCCTGAATCAGATTAGCTTCCTGATATACCTATTTTAGTTATGACACTCTCATTATAATCATTCAGGCCCGACATAGCGCTACCATTTTAACTCCTTTCTCCACCTTATCCCTAGAGGTGGTTGCCCACAAGTCCAAACCATTATTCTTTCAGAAATGCCTTTTGAATCCAGCCTTCCTTTCCGTTCCCAACACTTACAGCATTTCATGACTTCAAAAGTGAAAGTTTCTAACAGTTACCAACACCCAGTTTCTCACCTACATCTGCCCTGACCCCCTTCAGACACCACCACTGGATTCATTTTTCCCAAACCCCATTTAGATCATAGCATTTTCTGGTCGAACTTTTCTTTTTGTAAATTTTCCATTCAGGAATTCAGAGAGACAAAACGGTTCTGTTGGAGCATTTTAAGAGATGGGTGTGTCTGATCAAAGCAGTGTGTAATAACAGGAGGCATTCCTGCGATAGCCGGAATATTCTGCTGATATCAGAATAGAATGCTAGCAGGCTCTTCTGCTAATAGCCAAGAAGTGAATGAGTTAGTATCAGGGAGTGTTAGCAAAGAATGGAGAAGGGTTGTTAAAGTGGTTTATGTTTCATGGAAGAAACATAAGAAACTTAGCTTGGTTGATTTGAGATAGAGGTAGCAGGGTCTTTCTCTGACCAGGAAAAGTAAAGATCAGGGTTGAGGGTTGGACAGCAAAGGTGGTGGAGGGCCACTGTGTGAGTCAAGTGGGCCAGTAGTTAGGCACATGGTCTTAGGAGCTAGAGCACCTGGGTCTGAATCCCGCTTTGGAATTTACCAGCCACATGCCTTTACTCATCCTCTCTCTGTGCCTCAGTTTCCTCATCTGTATAACGGGGATAATAGTGGTACCTATCTAACAGTAAGGATGCTTTGTAGGATAATGAGTTAATAAATGGAATCAGCTTAGAAGAGTGCCTGGTACAAGGAAGGTCTACATAAGGGATTATTATATTAAATATGTTGGTAGTGGTATATAAACAAGGTGGCTTGAGATACTCGCAGAGAATAACAAGGTAGCTCTCCTTTAAGTAAGCTCAAAAATGACAATAACTAGCAAAATGTGCTTTTCAAGTCCAACTACATCTTGTCAAAAGGCTGTGGTCAGGCCAAGGATAAGGCTTTTCGTGTCTGAAATTGCTGTAGATAAAAGAAAGTAAATGTTTTCCTGAGAATTGAGAGGAAAGGCAGAGTTAAGTGGATCAGTGATTGGTATTCTGGTTTAGTGGAAGATGCACACTATCATATTTTCTTTCAAAATTACTGTATATGCTTTGAAATCAGCTTGTTCTTTCTCTCAGGCCACTTCAGCAGAGCCCATACACATCCATTCCCTGGTTCCAGATCTGGAGAGGCTGCCCTCTGAGTGGGAAAAAATAATTGGTCTTGGTATTCAGACCATTAAGTGAGGGCTAATGTCACAAAAGAGGTTTGGCCCAAACTGGGCTTTAAGAGATGAAAAGAATCTGGATGGGCAAGGAGAGCAGCGTTATCCAGGCAAGCACAGACCACTGAAAATCAGCCTCGTGAACTCAGAGGACACTTAATGGAAAATCAAATCAAATCATCTAATTCATCTGGAATCAAGAAAATATCTCGTGATATGGGCTCATGACACACTCATGATATGGGCTCAGAAGTCAAATAAATATCTCATGATGCCAAGCAAGTGGGGCGGAGTCATTGCTAATCTTTCCCCTACATTCCCTAAATGTAACACATTTTTTCTTCCTTGCCACTGAGGATGAGAACGTGTGCCTGTGAGCCATGGGATGAAGAAGGCGCATCAACCAGGAAATCAGATTTAACGCACCATCATCTACAATACTCCGTCGTTTATTCCACATGTGTTTATTGAGAACTAGGTGCTAGGCCTTGTTCTTGGCACTGGTGTGCTGCAGTGAACAAAATAGCCCTCACTGGGGAAGAAAGTAAATCAAAGTAAATAAGTGAATTATACAATCTCATAGATGCTGTAAGTGCTGTAAAGAAAAATAAAACAGAGGAGGGGAAGAGAGTGCTGGAAGTTTAATATAAAGAATTGTGCATTTCATAAACATAACAATAGTATGGAGTATCATGTCAAATTTGAATGAAAACTTGCAGCAGTGGACTCTGTCTTCTCCCCTTGGATGGAATCTGTTCCCTGCTGTCTGGTGTGCTTGGGCGGAACAGTTTGAGAAGTGCTGATGTGAAAGAACAAGAATGGGCTTTGAAGTAAGCGCTGCTCCATAACCACAGAGCAACTGGCTGCCTCATGTCTGGTTTCTTCTGATCCTCAATGATTCTTCAAGCTTTGAATTCTGAGTCCCAAAGGTATTAGAAAAAATGTATCTGAAAACAAATGTATAAAGAAAATCAGGCTTAATTTGACATTATGTTCGATTTTTTAAAATTTAAGATTCAGAAAAATAATAATCGTGCTCCCAAAATTATGTGGTATAACCATAATCAGGGCAGAAATACAACAAATTTCTACCTACCAGTGAAATTTCTTTTATGTCCTTGTAAACCTTATATAGTTGGCTTTTTGAGAGTGGTAGCTCCTTTTGAAAGTTATTTTAAAACCAAAGTAACATTTTGCTCTTTAAAAAGGTTATGAACGTAAGATTAGGTTAGTTTTTCCACACTTCTGGGAAACTTAAAAATGATTTCAGGTGATGACTGTCATCCCACCATATGAAAAATAGATTAAAGTTAAGAGAATAGCTCATCTATTACAACCTTCAGGGTGAAAGCATAAACTTCCACCCAGATAAATGTTTTTTCCGTGAGCAATTAACTTAAACCCTCTTTAATAACACAATGTACTTTCAGTACAGTTCTTTATAATACCCCTCAAAGACCTGGATTTTTCTTTTCTTTTTTTTTGACAGTTTTTTTTATTGAAACATGATCGATTGTATATATTTGTGGGGTACAGAATTGAATATCAATACATGTGTACAATAGGTGGTGATCAAATCAGGATAATTAGTATACTCATGTTTATAAAACGTAATCTTTGAGACTCTTAACTAATTTCTCACTAACCCCCCATCCCCTCCGCCTTTCCCACCTCTAATAACCACAGTTCCCTTCTCTTTTTTTTGAAAGTTCAATGTATTATTGTGATTCTTTCTTTCTTTCAGCTCCTACTTATGAGTGAGGACATGCAGTATTTGTCTTTCTGTGCCTGACTTATTTCACTTAACATAATTTTCCTAGAGCTGCCCAGGTCACTCAGGTGGTTAGAGCACAGCCTTGTACACAACCAAGGTCAAGGGTTCGATTCCCCATACTGGCCAGTTTCCAGGGAAGAAAAGAAAAAGAGTAACATAATTTTCCTTAAGTTCATCCAGTTGCTGCAAATAGCAGAATTTCATTCTTTTTTATGGCAGAGTAATATTCCACTGAGTATATATACCACATTTTCCTGACCCAGTCATCTGTCGATGGACATATAGGTTGATTCCAACTCTTGGCTACTGTAAATAGAGCTGCAATAAATGTGGGAGTGCAGGTATCCCTACGACATGATGATTTCCATTCCTTTGGGTATATATCCAACAGTGGGGTTGCTGGATTATATGGCAGTTCTTTCTGTAGTTGTTTGAGGAACCGCCATACTGTTTTCCATAATGGCTGCACTAATTTACAGCCCCACCAACAGTGTAGGAGGGTTCCCCTTTCTCCACATCCTCACTAGCATTTATTATTCTCTGCCTTTTTGATAATGGCCAGTCTAACTGGGGTGAGGTGATATCTCAGTGTGGTTTTGATTTGCATTTCCTAAATGCTACGTGATGCTGAATATTTTTTCATGTGTCTGTTGGCCATTTATATATCTTCCTTTGAGAAATGTCTATTCAGCTCCTTTGCCCATTTTTTAATTGGGGTACTTGTTTTCTTACTGTTGAGTTGTTTGAGTTCTTTGTATATTCTGAATTTTAACCCCTCGTTGGAGGTGTAGTTTGCAAATATTGTTTCCTATTCTGTAGGTTGTCTTTGTGCTCTATGAATTGTTTCTTTTGCAGTTCAGAAGGTTTTTAGTTTCATATGATCCCTTTTGTTTATTTTTTCTTTTGTTGCCTGTGCTTTTGGAGTCTTACACAGATTTTTATTTTTTTAGTGAGTATAAAAATGATAGCATTATTTTCTTTTTTCGTAACATAAATTTGCTATTCTGGTATGTGTGAGTGATTTTGTCTTTGTTGTTTTCTGATCAGTTTAGTCACCTCATATTGGCACTTGAGAGGCAATAAAAACACAGAACTGGGATTTCAGAGACTTGGCTTTGAATCCCACCATGGGGATTACTAGCCATGTGACACTTGTTATATCCCCTGATCTCTTCAGAGTTCACAGCTCTTAAGATGAATGAGTTGTACTCATTTTTTAAGGTCTTTTAACTCTTGAGTTCCAGGATATAAGAAGATATCAACCTAAGTGTGTTTTATGTTTAAGCCAAAAACTCGTTATTAAAATCCACAAATGGAGTCTAACATGTATGTCAACAAATTTATGTCAGTATGTTTATGGACATCTCTTCTAAGCCAATTCTAATTGCTGTCTGTATCTTAGGCATCTTTGTTCTTAGCAATATCACAGTTAATTTTATGGGCCCTCTCAGCTTTGCTGGGAATACAGGAATTATGAAATTATGCATTTGCTTGCTGTCATCTTATTTTGCTAGTTATTTCTTCAGTAATAAGATGCCTAATAGTTACAAACCAAGCAGTTGCTATGCTATATTATTTGTATTAACCTCCCTTCCTGCTAAGTGAGGATTGCTCAGTCCCTGATGTGTAATTATTCCCTACTAGTGATTTTTCCATGCGTGTGTTGCTTTTCTATCTTCCCTTTCCTATAGCTTTTTCATGCAGAACCCTTCTGGTACCTGTAACTGAAATTCTACTCACAATAAAGAAAGAGGGGAAGGAACTTATCAGCTCAGGTAACTCAACCACAGATGGACCTGGGCTTGGGGAAAATTACATGCAGGGGCTTAAGTATGTGTGGGCCTCTGTCTTTCTGTCTTTATCTGTCTCTGAGTGTATGTGTGTGTCACTTGTTTCGTTATCTGGTCAACTGGAACCAGGTGCATAGGCAGGTCTGGCCACAGATTCATCAGCCTTGTGACCAGGGGCAGGTGAGCTCTTTGCCACCTGCAGCAGGTGTGGAATCCCAGCAAAGAACTCTGGCTCATGAGCTCACACCTGTTGACAAGGGTGAACTGCTTTGATTGATGGCCTTCACCAAACCATGTAGTTAAAGAGAAAAAGGATGGTTACTGTACTAGGCAGAAAAAAATCTATAAAAGGCCACCATGTGTTATAAATATAACCAATCATATCTAAACCCTGAAGCATACAAACTATTAGAAGGAAAGAAAACTGCAATTAATCTCCTTACCTAAAGATAACCACTCTAATTGTTTGTGGCATATTTATTTTCATTTCTTTTCTACACATCTTTTTTGTTTCACATTGATTTTCTGCCTAATTTTATAATGAAAGCTTTTCTCTCATGTGTGGCTATATAATTTGTAGATGGATTATAGGGCTAGTAGGGCAGAAATAAATCATAAAAATATTAGCAGAAATGTGCATAAATATTTTTATAATCTCTGGGAAATGACAGCTACTTTAAAAGGCTGATAAATTTGACCACAAAATAAACCTTTAAGCTTTATCACAAAAGACATCCTTAAAAAGTTTTAAAATAAGTGAATGATAGAAAATATTTTCAACATAAAACCAAAAATGCAAATAATTCAGTATTATTAAAACAATTAGATGTAATATTTGCCTACCAGAATGGTAGAAATTTTAAAGCTTTGATAATATCAGTATTATTGAATGTACAGGGAAATAATTACTCACATGAGTATACTATTGTATGTACCTACCATATGCATGTATACTCTTGCAATATCTACCATAATTCTAAAATGTACATGCCATTTGAAGCCAGCAGTTCCACTTCTAGCTGTCCATCCTGGAGAAACATTGGTATATGCACAAAGGAGCACAGAGAGGGTACTTGTTGCAGCACAGGTTTTAATAGCAAAATTCTGAAAACATCATAAATATTCATCATAAGGAGAGAATGATTTAAAAAGAAGCTTTTGATAATGTGTGACCAGTAGGCAGCCACTAAAAAGAGTGAGGGAAGTTGCTGCATACCAAAAAAGAAAGGACTCATATTTTTAAGTGAAAAGGAAAAGTTATAAAATACTTTTTACAACATGATCTCATTTGTATTTAAAACAACCCCCTACAAAATACACTATATACATCTGCACAGTGTGATTTCAGATGGATAGATGGATGGGAAAATGTTTGTAGGATACACACTAAACTCTGGGAAGGGAAATGGGCTTGAGGGAGGAGGCAAAGGAGGTCTCCCATTTTCTCTCTTTTTGTGGCTTTCTTTAAAAGAATGTATTCAAATATTACATAGTTTAAAAAAGAGTAAAAACTCTTCCTAGCATAATTTTTACTACAGAATATTCTGTCAAGCTGTGCCACGATTTCACCATGTCTTGCTATTGAAATACAGTGCTGCCAACCTTTGTACAGAAAGCATTATAAGTCTTTTGGATTATTTGCTTAGGATCGGTGCCAAAAGTGGAATCAGTGGTCAAAGTGTGTGCACATTTTCTTGACACATTCACTGGACGGCTTTCTGAAAGAGTTGCCGTATTCACACCCTGACAACCGTGGGAAAGTGGCTGGTGTCCTGCACTCTCCCTTGCTTTGATCATGTCTCATTCTCTCTCTTTCCCTCCCTTTGCTAGTTTATTGTGTTCCATTAAATCTCATTTTGTTTTATTTCTTTGATCATTAACGAGGAAAACTGTTTCCCCATGTGTTCAAGTTTTACTTCCCCTTCTGCAAATTCTTTTTTATCCTTTTCCCATAAGCCTAATAGAGTCAGGGTTTTCCTTACCCACGTGTATGAGCTCTCAACCTGAAAACCCCTATTGTCATATCTAGTGTAAATACGTAACCTAGCTTTGTGGTTTGTCTTTACATTTCTTCACATTTTCTTCCCCCAAATCTTTAGATTTACCTGTGGGCCTTTCTTCTCCTTTCTTTGCTATTTTATCAACAAATTCTTAACATTGTTTTCTCCCTATGTTTCTACTAGTGACCTCTGCTAGGCTTTATCCCTTATCTTCTTCCTTCAATTCCTGTTTTCTTTTTAAAATTTTCCTGCAGCAAGGCTTCATTTCAACCACAATTATTTTATTTATGTGCTTATCTAATATAGTTTTCTTATACTACAAGAATGTGCTATTGTGGGGAAGAATTCTTAAAATTTAGGTTCCAGATTTGATTCTCATTTACTTATTATGTGCCTTTCTGTCTGTATTTTAGTTAATAATTCTTAGTTAATTCTTTCATTCTAATAAAATATTTTGAAGCTTAAACAATAATTGGCATAATAATATCTGTAACAATGTTTTTCAGAATACTAAACCTAGCCCCTTTCATATATTTAACACTAATACAAATGCGAGCATGCAAATGGCTCATCTGTGAGAACATTCTGCAGTGATGGAAATGGTCTACATCTGTGCCTTCCAGTACAGTATCAGCCACATGTAGTTAAGGAGCACTCAAAATGTGGCTACATGAATGAAGAACTGAATTTTTAATTTTATTTTATTTCAATTAAGTTTAAATAGCCACATCTGGCCAATGGCTCTCATATTGGACAGTGCAGGTACAGACCTTCCAAGGTCTTTTTCTACTATCCAGATCCATTGTCAGGTGAACCTGACTGAGCTAATTAAGGAAACAAATCATACTCATGACGCTTTGCTGCAAATCCAAATCCAAACTAAAGTGACTATGTTTTTCCTCACCTACCTACCTAATTTTAAAAACCTTATGTTTTTGAATAGTTAGCTTATATTTAACAATTCTCATTTATTACCTTCATCAGGCTTCCAATTAGGCTATTGTCAGGTTTGAGGGTGGTAAGATGTCAAAAGCTCCTAATCCATCCCCTTTGCCTCCAGTACTGTTTTTATCTACACCATTTTATCTCCTATGTTTTTTATTTTACTCTCAAGCTATTCCAGGGGAAGAAGTACCTGAATTAACCCCAGCAACCTATTATGAGAGTCTTGAATGCCAAAAAATATAATGAGACATCAGTACTTGCTGATATAAATGCCCCTGAGATTTCTTAAAAGCTATTTGTAAATTTCTTTTTGTGGTGGTTATGCCTATTAATATGAAAAAAATGAAAAATGATAGACATAATTTTGCAAAGTGTAAAAATTCCTCAGTGTTCACCATACTTACTGGGGTATAGAATTTTTCTTAAAACATTTTAGATATAAAACCTGTCCTTCCAGCCCACAACAAGCATGGATGAATGAGGGCTGGGGGTGGGCATAGCAGCCTTGATAATTCTCCATTTCTTTCACTGTGGATGCAGAGGTTACTTACAATCTTTTTCTCTCATCCCTGTAAAAACCAAAGCAAAGAATTCAGGGATATAAAGAATGTGGTAAAGGTGATAAGCACTGAATTTAGAAGTAGAACCTAGACTAAGTAAATCTGGAAATTATTCTTATAAAATAAGATCTAAATGTTATAAACCTTGGCAAAGCTGAAATAAAAATTTATCTTTAAGGGCTGGCCCGGTGGCACACTGCTACAGTGCGCCGCTTGGGAAGCGCGGCGGCGCTCCCACCGAGGGTTCGGATCCCACATACAGACCGGCCGCTCACTGGCTGAGCGGGGTGCGGGAGCAACACCGAGGGTTGCGATCCCGTAGCCGGTCCTGGTCCGGTATGGGTGCGACACTGAGGGTTGCGATCCGTTGCCGGTCATGAAAAAAGACAAAAAGGGAAAAAAAAAAAAAATTTATCTTTAAGAAAAAAAAAAAGCTATGGTGGAGCTGCTTGTCCCACCACTTCCTACATCTACACCCCACTGTTCCCAAGCCTCCCGCCAAGGGTTCAGATCCCACATACAGACCGGCCGCTCACTGGCTGAGCGGGGTGCGGGAGCAACACCGAGGGTTGCGATCCCGTAGCCGGTCCTGGTCCGGTATGGGTGCGACACTGAGGGTTGCGATCCGTTGCCGGTCATGAAAAAAGACAAAAAGGGAAAAAAAAAAAAAATTTATCTTTAAGAAAAAAAAAAAGCTATGGTGGAGCTGCTTGTCCCACCACTTCCTACATCTACACCCCACTGTTCCCAAGCCCCCAGTGGCTCCATCTATAGACCTAGTCACATAGTCACAGCTGATATGCCTCCTGATGTCTTGCTTCCTCTTGCCACATGGCAGGCAAAGCTGACTTCCAAGACCTGTGGCTTAAGCTGGAATTTCAAGCAAACCCTGGAATCAATTCTGTTGTTCTTTGCTCCTCTCCAGAACTTAAGAGGTGGGAAGAGAAGAAAAATAAAGAGGAATAGAAACGGGAGGTGAAGCAAGAGGAAGGGACCAGAAGGGTGAGAAGCAGGAAAAACATAAGAATAGTTTTGGGTCTCTGATAATTTACTACGTTACATACACCAATCCACATATAAACAAAAGCTTTCCTTCTACTTATTCCAAGTGGCTATTTTCTATCACTCAATGCTCAGTGAAGAGAAGAAATAGCTAGTCAGGGGATCTGCCTAGTGCAGCTGAGAGATGAAGAGGGTCTGAACTAAAGCTGCAACAGAGCCTAAAGTGAGGTGAGGACGGATTTAAGAACAAAGCAGAAATCAACAAAACCTAGTGACCAGCAGGATACAGGCAGAACGAGAAAAGAAGGGATCAAAGACAATTGTCTGATTTGGACTCATGGGACTAGCTGATGTTAAAGATAGTCACTGAGGCAGGGAAGCAAGTTTGGAGGGGGACATAGCACCATTTAAGCAATGTTTAGTTTTGAGGTGCCCATAGGAATTTACGTCCAGTTGTTTGACGGTTTTTGACCTTGAAGAGAGATCTGGGGAGGGTGTACTGATTAAGGAGCTGTGCCAGTCCTTGGCCTATTTGCAGTGATATCCATTTCTTGCTTCTCCCCACCCCTGCCCTTTATCATGACTGCCAACCTCTGTGGGTTGTTTCTCCCAAGCTTCCTTCTCAGGGGCTGCTGGCTGGGTGTGGCCAAAGAGAGGCCCTGGTAGGAAATTGGAGAGAGTAAGGCAGAAACCAAGGAATTTCTCTCCCTCTCTCTGCTCTAGGGGTGTCCTTCCACTAGCCTCATCTCCTCCAAGGCTTCAGCTCTCCCACATAGGCCAGTGGTTCTAGATTCCATGGGTCGCTGGAGCGTCTGGCTGTTTGTGGCAGCCCCACCTCTTCCTTTGGTCCCTCCAGCCCAGGAGGGTAGCGGCTTCCTGTTCATATAATTTCTGGGTTATCTCAATGCCCCTGTTTGTTTTCTCAGCTCTTTCGTCACCTATGGGGATTAAATTCCTTGTATTTTTAAACTTTTTTTGTTTTGTTTTCCTGCTTGGATCCTGCCTGATATAGTAATCATTAGCATACAGTGATGTTTGCTGAAGTAATAGTGCTTTGAGATGGTAGATAGCACTGAAAATTGCCACCAAATTTGATAACAAGTTGGTGATGTTAACAAGAGGATGAAAGCCAGATTGCATTCGATATTTAAAATGGCTGGGAGTTGAGGAAGTAATACATGCAATTTTCAAAAGAAAGGAGCAAAGGAGGCAGGATAAAGAGAATGAATTTTTTTTAATATGGGAAAGACTTGGATATCACTGAAATAAAAAATAGAAGAAATAAGAATTCAAGATAAGAGGAAAGACCTCTGAGACGTGTAGGCATGTGCTCCAGAGCTCAGAAGATGGAAATGGAACGACTTTGCCTAGGACGAGGGACATTTATTTGTCTCGTACAGGAGAAAGGGCCTCCAGAATGAATGTAGATGCTGATATTTTTGTGAACGGGGCCAGACAGGAATTTAATACAGTTCAAACTCGTGGGCTCTGTATTAGTCTGTTTTCTATGGCTCATAACAGAATACCGGAAATTGGGTAACTTATAAAGAAAGGAAATTTATTTCTTACAGTTTTGGAGTCCAGGAAGTCCAAGGTCCAGGGGGCACATCTGTCAAGGGCCTTCTTATTGGCAGGAACTCTCTACAGAGTCCTGTGGTGACACAGGGTATCACATGGTGAGAGAGGTAAGAGTGCTGGTTCATGTGCTCATTAGCTCTCCTTATAAAGCCGTGAGTGCCACTCCCATGACAACTCACTAAACCATTAACCCATTAATCCATGAAAGGATTAATCCATTCATGAAGACAGAGTCCTCACAACCTAATCACCTCGTAAAGGCCCCACCTTTCAAATACCATAGTCTGGTTTCCCACCCTTCTGAATGCTGTTGCAATGGGGATCAAGCTTCAATGAATATGGGTGGTGGGGGTGGGGGTGGCAGGGTGGACATTCAGTCCACAGCAGGCTCCTATTTTCTCTGTGAAATATCAGAAGATGTGCTGGTGGGTTTAAGGAGAGCAGTGGAAATTGGCTGTAACCCCTGAGTGGCATGGGAGGAGTAGCAGATACGGGTCAGGGCCAAGTCATGGTGTGAAGAAAGAGCAGCTGAAATTGGCTCACAGAAATGGTGTTTCTGCTGCAGGACTGTGTGATAGTATCCAGTTTCTGTGAAGAAAGTGAACATGTTGGATATGTAGCTATAGTTCTCAAAGTATGGTCCATGGACCAGCAACAGTTGCATCACCAGGAAACCGGGTAGAAATGCAAAATTTCTGGTCATGCCCCAGACCCACTGAATCAGAAAACCTGGAGGTGGTTCTCAGCCACCTTTTTAAGAAGCTCTCCAGGTGATTCTGATGAAGGCTCAATTTGAGAAGGACTGCAAGACCATCACTACCAAAGTGTGGTCTGTAGTCAGGCAGCATCGGCATCACTTGGGAGCTTATTAGAAATTTAGAATCTCAGCCCTCTCCCTGCTTCAGAATCTCGAGTTTAACAAGATCCCCAGATGGTTCCTATGCATATTAAGTTAAGAAGCATTGAACTTGGTGACTTATTCTCCCCAGGGGTATTTGTAGCTAGCCAGCACATTCTTGAGGACCTACATGAGAGGGTAACTTTTAATGGAGTAATTTCAGGTTCAATAGGAGATATATCACATTTGGATGATGAGAACCCTGTCTGACACCTTTCAAATGACACCATATAGGTGGCCATGTCTACTGTGTCCTCCCGTACTTGACACTGAAATTTAAAAATACAATACAAAACAAAATGCCACCCTGAAGGCTAATCCTTCAACAAAGGTTATGAGTGTTTACTGTGTAAAAGGTCTTTGATGGATCCTGATATGCCCAGATCGTTATTCAGTTCCTATGCTCAGGAGCTCCCACTCTAACAGAAGACATAGATCTGTGAACACATTATTATGATGCCTCTAGTAAAGACATAATCATGATCTGCAAGGGAATTTAGGTGTCATGGAGAAGGAGGGAGCCAGATAGCCAGGGTGGGTCAAGGAAGTCTTGTCATATGAAGCCCTGCTGGAGCTGAGTGAGTAGGGATCTACCAGATAATGAGGTGGCAGAAAGGACACTCCAGGGAAGGTAGCCATGAGAACAAAGACACAGGGATAGTACTGACAGTTGGGAGCTCCAGCTTGGGGGTGGGAAGGCATTCATTTCACTGTCAGAATATATCTCATTAAAATAATAGTTATATTTGATGTTTTCAGTCCAAAAACTGTGTAGTCTTCCTTCTGAGCACAGCCCTTTTTGTGTGGGGCTGAGGCCCAGCTGGGGTGATAATTGGCAGCATCAGCAGTTCTAACATCACTGCACAGCACTTGAGAATTAACAGTCCCGGAAGAGAGAAGTCAAGCACATGGTAGGTGGTCTATAGAGAAACTCCTCTATTGCCTCATTCTCTCTTTTTCTCAATCCAGAAACTGTGATTTGAATGGCAAGAGAAATGTGAATACTCAGGTTTGAAACATTTGACAACCTCAATTCTCTACTCAACCCAACATGCCTAAAGGCACCCTAATGTGTACCCAGGCCAGCAATGCCAGCCCTGTCTATGTGCCCTCAGTTATATAATCTTAGCAGCACTCATGATGAACTCATGCTGGAATATATCAAAATGACTACCCGAGAATTCTTTCAAGTACCTCAGCCCTTCCCCATTGCAGAAGATGGGCATGAGTTCAAAGGCCAAAGTGTATTCTGCCTCAGTGCTCTTCAGCTTTTATACAATTATGCTGGAATACATGATGCTTTTATCTGCTAAAATCATCCCTCATGAAAGAGCCAGATGTCTTCTATTTGGATCTTAAAGCATCTCTCATTTTACAAGGGTCCTCACTCAAATACTTAATTTTGAACGACAAACTGTTACTTGAAGGAGACACATTAGCCTGAAGCAATCTCAGTCAGTGCTAGCTCAAGATGTTTATAGAGGCCACTTGATGCAATCAGTAAAACCAGCAAGCAAAGAAATTTAGCTTAGATTTGGCTGTTTCCCCTACAAGTACTTGTGCTGGATGTTGCTGGAAACAAGACCTCTATACATCACCTTACAACGCAAAATGGTGTGTGATTTGGTGTGGAGATCATAAGCAGCAAATTGGTTTCTTGTGGTTGGAATAAAGTATCCAGAGGCAACATCATACACACATTCAAAAAGTGCTGCATGTCAAACAGCTCAGCTGGAAGTGAGTATGACATGGTCTGGAGAACTCTTAGAAGATACTAGAAAAGTGATTCTAGCAATGGGAAAGACAGTGAGGTAGAAGACCATATAGAAAATTTGAATAAAATAGATTCATGGAGTGTGAGAATGGGAAAAAGGAAACAAATTATTATTTTATATGATGCTTAAATTATTAACTTAAATTGTTATTTTATTTTATTTTATTTTTCCTTTTTGTCTTTTTTACTGACCGGTAATGGGATCGCAACCCTCGGTGTCACGCCTGTACCGGGGACTGGCAACGGGATCGCAACCCTCGGTGTTGCGCCCGCACTGCGCTCAGCCAGTGAGCGGGAACCAGTCTCCACATGGGATCCGAATCCTCAGCGGGAGCGCTGCTGCGCTCCCAAGCGGCGCACTCTCCAGTGCGCCACCGGGCTGGCCCTTAAATTGTTATTTTTAATGTAACTTTTAACTTAAATTTATAAACTTTATTATTTTATAAAATGCTTACTTTTAAATATTTGCCTGTAATTTATTTAATAAACAGTTTTTTTTACTTAGCTATGCATACTATAAGGCAATAAAATCCAGTTTCATCTCCCCACTGAGTAGTATATTTATACTTGAAACCCTACTCTATGCTTGGATGTCTAATAGGCATTTCAAACTTAACATGACCAAGACAGAATTCTTGGTTTTATACCTAGACTTGTTTCTTGCTCACTTCAATAAATGACACCATGATTAACTCCACAGCTTAAAGACAAAAACTTAGAAATCACTCTTGACTCCTCCTTTTCTCCGACATTCAGATTTGTCTTCAAAATACATCCTAAATCCAACCAATCCCACCTTCACTAGTACCATATTTATCTAGCGTTCATCATTTCTAACCCAGACTATCATGCCAGTCTCCTAACTGATTGCTTTCACTTTTGTCCTCCCACAGCAGCTAAATTGTTTTAAGCACATAAAATAAAGTATGCCCTTCCCCTGTCCAAGAGACTCCAGTAGTTTCCCATGATGTCAGAAGGTCCCTAGAAGGCCCTGTATAATTTAGCTCCATCCCACTTCTCACTAACCAGCTCTCTTCTTCCTACCCTCTATCCACACTCCCCCCTTGCCTCCTGTTTTTCTTGATCACACCAAACTCATGTCCATGTCAGGATGTTGCACTTCCAGTGCCCTCTGCCAGAATTCCCTTCCTCTGGATCTTAGCATGACCTGCTGGCTCCTGACCTTCACTCAGGCATCTGCTCAAATCCCAAGTTCTTAAAGAGGTCTTTACTCACCACACCGCTAAAATGGCACTCTAAGCTTGATGCCTTTTTTCCCCCTTTAGGGCACTCAGCACCTCCATGAATTTGAGATACTGTCTGTCTTGCTCATCCTTCTGTCCTTAGAATAGTTCCTCAAATTTGTAGGTCCTGAATTTAAAGTAGGACTTGACTATTCCATCTATATTCCTATGAAAATGATTATCCATTCTAGTGGACCAACAAATTTGTTTTTGGGTCTTTTTGTTGCAAGATCTAGTGGTTCTCATCATGCATCAGAATCACCTGGAGGGTTTGTTGAAACACAGATTAATGGTACAGAACCTCAAAGTTTCTGATTCAGAAGATGTGGGGTGGAGTTGGAACATTTGCACCTTATCAAGGTTCTGCTGGTGCTGCTAGTCCAGGCACCATACTTTAAGAGCATAAGAAATATCTGAGTTAAATCTCCCCTCCAGTAGTGTCACTTCTTCACTCCTTCTCTTTCCAATCCCTGTAACCTTTTTTCAGTTTCCAGTGGCCAGAAAGCCAGCAGTACTTCTGCCTCGGATCTTCTCAGTAGAAGGACCATCTTGTGAAACAAAGCAGCCGAGGACCAAGGCTTCATCTTCTCCACTCCCAGGATTGTGTGTTGTAGTTTTGACTCTGAAAACAAGTCTGTGAGGGAAAAGTGTTTGTGGCATATTATGCATTCTAATTATGTCAAAATTTGTAAAGGGAATGGCTCATACCATGCCTGGCGTTAAGCCAGTGCTTTCTGCAGCTTGTAGAATACATCAGGGTCATCAGCACTAAAAAGTTGTGGTTGGCCACAGACAATCAAACAGGGCTCTGTGGTAGCAGTTGCAAGCCTGGGCATTGACTGATTGTTTAACTTCTGCTCTGTGCTATCAAAGGGAGCGGTAATGAGATACAGTTCTTCAGCTGCAGCAAAGATATTTCTTGTTTATTCCAATGGATCAAGATTGGGTGAAGGGGAGTATTTTCTGAAAAGTTTCTTATTCTAAAGGTAGGAGTGTGTGTGTATGTGTATGAGAGAGAGAGAGAGAGAGAGAGAGAGAGAGAGAGAGAGAGAGAGAGAGAGAGGAGAGAATTTCCACCTAAGGTTTCTTCCTCATCCCTGACTATTTTTATGCTCATTTAAAATCGAGTGATAATTCTGAGCCCTGTTTTCCTTCAGCTTGCTTCCTGATATTCTTCTACTGGCCATTCCCCAGAATTAAATCATTAAATTTCTGTCTGAGAATACAATTATTTGGGGGATATGACCCATTCCACAGTTATTGTCCATCAACACCTTAGCCAGAATTTATTTATGATGAGCTAAGCAAGCTCTTCAGTCTTTGAATTCAGGAGAAAGAAGTTTTATGGGGAAATGGTGAGGGGTATAATCAGCAAACATCTGGGGTAAAAAGTATGTCCGACAAGGACCCTTGTGATGCGACTGTTGTGTCTCGACTGTGGTGATGATCATATGAATGTACATGTGTGATAGAATTGTGTAGAATTAAATACACACACAAATTACTGCATGTAAAATTGGTGAAATCTGAATAAGGTGGAGTGTAACAATGTCAACGTCCTGGCTATAATACTGTTCTTTAGTTATGTAAGATGTTACCATTGGAGGAAACTGGGTACACAGGATCTCTCTGTGTTATTTCTTACAACTGCATATGAATCTACTATGATCTCAAAATTAAAAGTTTAAAAAGAAGTGCTGCAGAGAGGACAAGTCTAGTTGATGTCGGAATGCAGAGTCTTGGGCAGCTGTGAAAGAACCTTAGAAGCCCAGAGAAGAGGAGAGGATCCAAATCTAAAGGGAAGAGAGGCACAGAAGAGAACATGGGGCATGTTCCTAAGGAAAACTTTATTCTCTTCCTGTCCTTCAATTATACTATGAGAATATAGTCTATCACCAAGCCATAATTTCTAGAATGATCATCCATCAGATGCTGAAAGCCATAATAATAGCTCACACTTATGAGCGCTGCCACGTGCCAGTTTCCTTACATGAGTTATCTCCCTCAACTCTTTCAATAGTCCTATAGAATGGATACTGTTATACCCACTTTACAGATGAGAAAACCAAGGCAAAGAGATTATGGAGCATTACTGGGAACTGGCAGAGCCAGGATTTGTCTGATATGCTCAGGAGCAGCTTCAACACTAATTGAATGCTCACTATGTGCCAGCTATACTGTCCTAAATGCTTTTCTCTTCATGAGAAAGAATGTGCCCTACCACCATATTATTTTTGGAAAATTCTCCATCATATACTGGCATGAAATAACCACATTTGTTTATTGTATACTAAGTGTCAGGCACTTGACATAAATCATCCCATTCAATCTTCACAGTGAGTCTGGATGTATTATTTCCACTTTATTGATGAGAAAATGGAGGCCCAGAGAAGTTAGCTGTCTTGTACAAAACTGCACGATCAGCATGTACAGAACCATCAAAGGGGCTCTGTTGTGTGGATTCCAGAGCTAACATTCAGGCTCTGAGCTCTACTGCTTCCAACTCAGAAACCACAACCTCAAAGTCATTTAATTTCCCCCCAAAGCTAGATGCTTTTCAGTCCCCTGGAATCCACTGACCAGGCATGAATCTGTTTTATTTTGCCTGGTATGTAACAGATATAGATCTTGCATATTCGTTCTGCAAAGTACACCCTGGGAACTTTCCTTGCTATGTTAATTTATTAGTTGCTCAAGGCACTGACAAGTTCTTTTTACTTACATGGTTCCATACACGACAACAGCATGCACAATTCAGTGTTTAATAAACCCTCTATAATGATGTTGGTAACAGCATTTGACTTTGAAGGTTTGCAGGAAGCAATCAACATCGCTAACATACCAGCCATCTACTTGTTCAGTTTCTCTCAACTTTGTGTCACTTCAGAGCACCTGGCAGGAAATTGAGGACGTAAGTGGTTATCCATCAGTCCCGCCAGTGGAGGAGAAACAGTTTCTGTTACTTCACTCCCTGCAAAGTCATGAGGAACTTACCAGGGGAATTTCTTACAGGCTGAGGGAGTAAACCAAATAAAACAGATCGCCCCCCTGTTTCTCTTGGTTCGCTGCATCTGGTCACTTGGACCATTGCTCACCCATCTTTGGGACTGCTTTCCTTGCCCACTGGTGTTCTCTGTGTTTTGTCTCTTCTCTGTTTCTGAAGCTGTTTTCCTGGCGCTCTCTCCTCTCCATCTCTGTCTCTCTTCTTTGCTTTCTGTTTTCCTCAACCGCTTCATCTCTGAGTCTTCTGCCTTTAGTTTCATTTCCCCCGACCTCTTCTGTTTTGTCACCGCGGCCAGGGCCCCGGGTTACAGTGTGGATTGCTCCTCCCTGGCGGCGGCATGCACTTTCACTTTTCTGCTGGGGCGCACGCCCACTCCGAGCTCGCTCCACGTCCTGGTTTTCCCCGTCGCCTCCTCGCGCCCGCCGCAGGCTGCCTGTAAACACGCGGGGCTCGCAGAGAGAGGCCCCTGCGATTGGAGGAGCCGATCCTGGCCTCCTCTACGCCTAGCTGTGGAGCTGTCAGTTACTCGTACAGTGCGAGCTAGATTTTGGCGCCACAGCTGGGAGTGAGGCTTTTGTTCCATAACAAAAACAAGCGCCCGAATGGCAGAGCTGCCAGCGCCCAGCCTGGCCAAGGCAGGCATAAAGGAGCCCGCGTGGCGAATGTTTGTGACCTGTCATTACAGACAAGCTTCCTCTGCTTCCAAATGATCACACGAAGACAATGTGGCAATTTATATTTGTATCTGCAACGACCTTGCTCGAGCCGCCACCAGGGTGAATTACGCCCCAGGATCTAATAAGGGGCCTGTTAGCTCAGGTGCAAACGCACATCGTTGGTAACCAAATGAGTCATTTCCAGCGCTGTTTGTCTCCTCTGTCAAAGAACTTCTGTTTTCCCTCTGCAACTGCAAGTCTGTCCTTCTGGCTGAAACAAGTTAATTGATGGATTCATTTATTCCAGAAGGAAAGTGGTCCGGGGTTATAAGTGCAAGTACATAGGAACAGCTTCTGTTTTGTATTATTTCTTTGATTTTTGCACGTATGATGCTGTTAGAACACATCCAGATTCAGGTTGCTACTACTTTGAGAAAAATCATATGTGAAAACCACAATTCAAAACACAGATAGATTGGGAGTATTTTCTTCAAGTTTCAAAGCATTTAGGAGACTTGAAAGCTCTCCCACTCCATGTTCAATAACTGCGCTGTCCAACACGGTGGTCACTAGGCATATTTGGTTATTGAGCACTTGAAATGTGGCTGGTGTGACTGAAAAATCAAATCTCTAATTTTATTCAGTTTTAATAGCCACATGTGATTAATGGCTTCCATATCGGACAGCACAGTTTTAGAGCATCTTAAAAGTTGAATTTGTTCACAAATCTTCAGGAATAAAGAACCACATAAAGCTAGTGTGGTGGGCAGCTTCTCCGATGGCCCACAATAGTCCCCCATCTCTGGGATCACCTCCCATTGAGGATGGGCTAGACTCAGCAACTTGCTTCTAGCAATAGAATATGGCCAAAGTGATGGGATGTCACTTCCAAGATTAGGTTACAAACAGACTGGCTCTGTCTTGAGCATCCTCTTTGGCTCTTTTAATTAATTGATCTCAATTAATTGTAATTGCCAGGGCAACCATTAGGAAAATAACTCAAAAATATAGTAAAAGGAACAACAAGGGAATTTAAATGGCACCCTAGAAAGTATCTATTTAACATAAAAGAAGGCAGTAATGGAGGAATTAAGGAACAAAAAAGATATAAAATGTGGAAAAAAATAACAAAATGGCAGAAGTCCTTCCTTATCATTAGTTACATTAAATTTAAATGAACTAAATTCTCCAATTAAAAGGCAGAGATTGGCAAAATGGATTTTTAAAACATTATCCAAGTATGGGGGATGTTCAAAAAGTTCGTGGAAAAATTTGTGTTATCTTTTAATCTATTTTTCCACGAACTTTTTGAAGTGCCTCATATACATTGTTTACAAGAGACTCATTTCAGATTCAAAGATACAAACAGGTTGAAAGTAAAACATTAAAAATGATATTCCACGCAAATGGTAATCAGAAGAGAGCTGGAGTGGCTACATTAATATAAATAGACTTTTAAGGCAAAAATATTACTAGAAACAAAGAATACATTATGTAACAAAAATGCTCAATCCATCAAGAAGATATAAAAATTATAAACATGCATATACCTAAAAATAGAGCCCCCAAATACTGAAACAAAAACTAATAGAATTGAAAGAAAAAAATAGACAATTCAACAATAATTGTAGGAGATTTCAGTATCCCACTTGCAATAATGGCTGGAACAACTAGCCAGAAGATCAACAAGGAAATATCAGAATTTATAGTGTCAAAGGACACTATGGAGAATTTAAAGAGATAGTCAACAGAATGGGAGAAGATATTTGCAAGTCATATATCTCCTAAGAGTCTCATATCCAAAATATATAAAGAATGCTTACAACTCAATGACAAAAAGACAAATACGCCAATTTAAAAATGGGCAAAGAATTTGAATAGATATTTCTCCAAATACTATGTACAAATGGCCAACAAGTACATGTAAAGATGATCTGATTTATATATATATGTACACACACACACACACATCTTTGGTCCATAGTTCCTGGCTCCCCAAGGCAGGACTCTAATCTTTCCCTGCCTTTCTGTCTTGGAGCTGGCCATAAAGAAATTCCCTGACCTACCTTGTCTGATTGTAGGTCATTAGACCTACATTACAAGAGTTCTGCCCCATGCCAGGAAGAAAGGAATACTGCACAGAGAAGTCAGGGAGAATCTAGACAGGCCTTGGTGGGTTTTCCCACTTAGTCTATGAGCATTAGATCAAACCCTTTTTTGTCCAATCACATTTCTACATGGTTGTCCATGCATCAATCATGCTGTTCAATGAAGTCTCCATAAAATACCCCAGAGTATGGGGCTCGAGGAGCTTCTGGATAGCTGAACTCATCCACAAACTGGAGATTGGTGCACCTCAACTCCAGGGAATGGAAGATCCTGTGCTTGGGACACTTCCAGACCTCACCATATCTATCTCTTCACCTGGCTGTTTATCTGTATCATTTAAAATATTCTTTATACTAAACCAGCCAACATGTTTTCCTGAGTTTTGTGAGCCACTCTAGCAAATTAATTGAGCCTAAAGAGAAGGAAGGGGTCCTGGAAACCTCACTTGAAGCTAGTAGGTCAGAAGTTCTGGAGATCAGACTTGTAGCTGGTGTCTGAAGTGGCTCAACCTTGTGGGACTGAGCCCTCAACCTGTGGGATCTGATGCCATCTCCCGGTAGATAACATTGAAATTGAATTGGAGGACACCTTGCTGGTGTTCTCTGTGGAACTGATTGCTTGCTTGCTGGTGGGGAGAAATCAACATAAGTGGTGTCAGAAGTGTGCTGTGAGAGTATAGTGGGAGAAACTGAACTGAGTGTGTTTTTTCCCACTCAGATGCCCAACATCATTAGTTATTAAAAAAATGTAATTCCAAACAATAATGAGATCCCACTTCACACCTCCTAGAATGGCAATAATGGAAGGAAAAAAAAAAAAAAAAAAGCTGTGGAACTGATTGCTTGCTTGCTGGTGGGGAGAAATCAACATAAGTGGTGTCAGAAGTGTGCTGTGAGAGTATAGTGGGAGAAACTGAACTGAGTGTGTTTTTTCCCACTCAGATGCCCAACATCATTAGTTATTAAAAAAATGTAATTCCAAACAATAATGAGATCCCACTTCACACCTCCTAGAATGGCAATAATGGAAGAAAAAAAAAAAAAAAAAAAGGAAAACAAGTGTTGGTGAGTTGTGGAGAAATTGGAAACCTTGTATATTCAGTTAGAAATGTAAAATGGTACAACGGTTTTTGAGAACAGTTTGGTAGTTCCTCAAAATGTTACACACAGAATTGCCATATGACCAGCAATTCCACTCCAAGATATATACCTAAAATAATTGAAATTGGGTACTCAAAAAATCCATGTACATCCATGTTTATAGTAGCACTATTCACAATAGCCCAAATGGGAAAAAGCTCAAATGTCTGCCAACAGGTGAATGGATAAACAAAGACTGGTATGTCCATGCAATGGAATATTATTCATCCATAGAAAGCAGTGAGGTACCAATACATGCTAAAACGTGGATAAACCTTAAAAACATTACACAAATGAAAGAAGTATGAGACAGAAAGTAATATCTTGTATGATTCCATTTATGCAAAATACCCAGAATAGGTAAATCCATAGAGATAGAGAGTAGATTGGTGGATACCTGGTGCTGGGGATGGGGAAATTGGGAATAACTGCTTAATGGGTATAGGTTTCCTTTTGGGGTCATAGAAATATTCTGGAACTTGATAGAGGTGGTGGTTGCACAGCATTGAGAACATACTAAATACCACCAAACCTTTAAATGTTATGTAGATTTCACTTCAATTAAAAAAAAAAAAAAGAAAAGAAAGAATAAAGTACCATTGCATGCTATGCATGGCTGACTTTGAAAAACATTAAGCTAAATGAAAGAAGCCAGACACAAAAGGCCACATATTGCATGATACCATTTATTTTAAATGTCCAGAATAGGCAAATACATAGGGACAGAAAATACATTACTGGTTACAGAGGATAAGGAGAGGGGGAAATTGGGACTGACAACTAACCGGGACAGGGTTTCTTTTGGGGTTGACAGAAATGTTCTGCAATTAGGTAGCATGGTTGCACAAATAGTGAATATTCTAAAAACCACTAAACTGTATACTTTGAAATGGTGAACATTATGTTATATAACTCTTATCTCAATAAAAAAGGAAAAAGGTCTACAAAGAAAAAATGTAGGGAAAAGATACTGTAGAGGCATGTCAGGCACTTAATTAATAATAGTTATAACAAGATAATTGTATCATTTTCCAGATTTGTGGTATCTTTCAGCTTTTTATTATTTGTATGTGTTGTGATTTCTTCTCTCACTCTAAATGTATATTCACTTTTGTGCCATGTTGTATTTTTTTTTCCTAAGAGGGATCTCAAAATTGAGTAAACTTCAGGTCCTATAAAACCTGGATGCCATCCAGATTAATAGATGCAGAAATTCAGCCACCCATGGTGCTGCAAGATTAGGGAATTCTGTCACTGAGCAGGCTGTACACTGTCAAGAGAACCCCCTCTCGACTCCTCTACTCCATCCTGCATGTCCTTAATCTTCTTCTGAGATGCACCTCCCTTCTGTTCCTACTTCTTACACTGTCACTGCCTTCTTCAGGTAATCACTGGCCACTTACACTCTGGCAATCACCTGATTGTTTTATGGTTTCTCAAACCACTACCTTCAATCACCCTCCACATGCTGTCAGGGAAGATCTTGCTGAAATAGATATTCTCTCCCTTCTAATCTCTGCTGAGAAGCCTTCCAAGGCTCTCATTGCCTGTAGGATAAAGAACAAGCAAGCCTGTCTGCCCAGCCCCATCTCATAACCTTTTCCTCTCTGAAATGTATCCTTGCATCAAATAATGCCTAACTCCTACCATTCCTCAGAACCTCAAGTTTTTTCTGTTATCCTTTATACAGTTTTTCCCTTGCCTAGGAGGATCTGCCTCCTTCTCTCCCTGAGGAATTTTTCATCTACCTATGCCCAGCCCAGGTGTGGCCTCTGGGAAGGTCCCTCTGCAGCCCTTATGCCTTGAATTGTAGTTATTTGTGTAGATATGTATGCATTTTATGCATTCATATATATGGTTACAAATCAACTAAAATAATTTGAACTGTTTCTGTGTGTATGTATGAATATGTATGAATAAATAAAAACATATTGCTATAAGTTCCCCAAAAGTTCATGTGTTGGAAACTTAGTTGCCATTGTACCGGGATTGAGAGGTGGAGCCTTTAAGAGTTGATTAGGCCATGAGGGCTCTGCCCCTCACGAATGGATTAATGCCTTTATTGCAGGAGTGTGCGAGTTGATTAGGGAGTGAACTCTTGATAAAAGGATAATGATATAAGGGGGAGAGAGGTGGGGCAAGATGGCTGAATAGTGTTTTGGCCACAGAAAAGGACCAGAACAATGAACAGGGAGCTAAATATCAACAGTAGCATCTGAGGGAGAGCATGGTAGTGCAGCAGGAGACTGCTGAGAGCTCAGTGAATCACGAAATCCCAGGATGACAGCATTGAGAGCACAAAGAGGCAGATGGCCTCAGCCATCATGTCTCCACCACCAGGACTGGTGGTGCAGGAGGAATTTTCTCTTGTGGTGAAAATGTAGGTAGAGGGCCCACACCAACCCCCATCCTCACAAGAGAGGTCTGCAGATCCTTTTGCAGCAGGATTCCACAACCCTTGCAAGCCTGGAGCCAAGTGTGGGGAGCTGCCTAGAATACACTCACTGCATTGCTCTAGAGCAGGAGCACATACCTGGCACTCCTTATCCCCCACCCTTGTGACCCAAGCCAACACTGGACAGTGCCATCTTGAAACCAGAGCCACTACAGGAGCATGCACAGTTCTGTAGCAGTAGAAGCCGACACTTTCCCAGCCTTACGGTTCTACTGTCATCCCCACATACTCACAGGAGAGACTACAATGCCTGGATCCCAGCAGCTTGAAGCCTGGGCCCACAGCAGCTGTGACTCTAGTCCTCCAGTCTGGGAAGACAACTCCAGTCCTGCTGAACAGACACATCCCCATGTCCCCAGCCAGAGATCACATAGGTAGACCTGCCTCTAGAAGATTGCTCCCTTTCCTCCCCCTCCCAACCCCAACAGTAGCCTGAGTTCCCAAGCCAGGAAAACAGCTCACGGATGCTTACCCTAATAAACATGCCCTCAGGCTGAAGGAACTAAAGCACATATGTGCCCCTCCCTGTCCCCAGAAGTGGCCAGATGGTTTCAACTACAACAGTTCCTCCTAGCAGACTTGCCAACCACCCAAGAGGTGGCTGGCTGGGCCCCCTCTTGGCAGGCCAGCTTTCCAAACTTGCCCACCATTTGAGAAGCTGCTGAATGGCCCCCTTTCTGCAGCCCCACCTTGAAGCCTCACTCACTATCTGAGAGGAAGCTGGCCAAGCCGCCTCTCTGCAGGCTTGCCTAGCAGACTTGCCCACCACCTGAGAAGCAGTTGGCCAGGCCCCCTCTCTGAAGCCATGTGGGGGGGTTAGAAATCTTGATTCTCATTTGATTTTAGAATAGGGTTTTTAGGTAAATGCATGTATGAGGCAAAAGCCCTTGGGTAGGAGGCCACAGCCTACAGCCAGGGGGCAACAGCCCATCTAATCAACTCTAATCACTGCTTAGGTATGGGATTGTATACTTTAATGATTTTAGAGCTAACAGGTGGTTGTCATACCAATCCTGTTAAGAGATTATAAGAACTGCTGAAGGGAAAGATGTGAAAAAAATGTTTGCTAGGGGCAAGCTGTCTGTTGGGGGACAATTTAGAGATAAATGTACTTAGATTTTATCATAAGAATGTAACTCTTCCTTAAGGAGAGGTTATGCTTTAGATAATGAGTCAGTTTGACCAACTTAGCTTTTCACTAATTGTACTTTGGAATGTCACATTGTTAATTTTACTGATGCTACTAGTTTCCATTGTTTAAGTATACTTAGTCATAGATAACTTTTGTAACACTGCTCATGTCCTTGTGTCCTTTTGTAATGATTGAATCAACTGAATTTTCTTGTGAAACTTCCTTGTCTTTACAATAAAAAACAAAAGCTAACTTTGAATCAGGGATGTACCCAGTATTCTCCTTCTAACAGAGGAGTTGCTGGGGTACAGATCCTGTGGGCTTCTCATCAAATTCATGGTGCTTTGAGTAATCCTTTTTTTTTTTTTTTTATCTCTGTTACACAGTGAGAAGTGTAACAAAGCCCCACTTTGAGGCCTCATCCACAGCCCAAGAAGTGGCTGGCCAGCCCCCCTCTCTGAAGCCCTACCTAGTAGCCTGGTATTCACTGCCTGAGAAGTGGCTCAGCAGCCCCACTCTTGGCAGACCCACTAGCAAACCACTGAGAAAAACACAACCTCACACCCAGCCCCAAGAAGTAGTGCAGTGGATGGGCCACTAGAAGACCCACACCTAGCTAGCCAAGCCAAAGTACACCTATGCCCCTGGCTCAGAAAAACAGCACAGCTGTCAATCCCCTAAAAGACCCACCCCTCAGACTCTGAGCCATTGTACACACACACATCTGAGTTAGAAACAGCCTGGATGATGTGCCCCAAGTGGGCCAATCCCAGTCAAAGAAGTGGCACAGTGATCCTGCCACTGGTGAGCAAATCCTGGAGACCCTGATATGCCACACTTCCACATCTCCAGCCTGAGAATCAATACAGCAACCCCATTTATGGTGAGTCAGCTCCGGAGATGACCAACCAACAGGAAGCATGTGTACACGGCCTGTGAACTAACCTAGAAAATCTCCCAGAAAAGCTGTGCCACTGCTGCCACAAACTTCCCAAGCATAGGTTGCTGAGTCACTTGCAGACATAGTGAAAGCAGATTACAGCTGAAGAAACTACACATAGTCTATACTACTGCGCCCATTCTACTCTACCAACTGACACTCTAGGATGCATTTACAGGTGAAAATCTTTCCCTGTGCAAGCCACTCTATAAAACTCAAAGAGGTGACTGTTCCACCAAATACATAGATATTAACACAAAGAAACAAGAAATATGAAAACACAAGGTAACATGACACCACCAAAGAAACACAATGCTCCAATAACTGATACCCCCAAATTGAAAATTGACAACTTGCCAAAAACAGAATAAAAAATAATAATCTTAAGGAAACTCACTGAGATGCAAGAGAATACAGACAAAGAATTCAATAAAATCAGAAAAACGACTCATGATCTGAATAAGAAATTCAACAAAGAGATAGATATCATCGAAAAAAAATCAAACAGAAATCTTGGAATTGAAGAATTCATAGAATAAAATATATAATACATCTGACAGTTTCAACAACAGACTATAACAAGCAGAAGAAAGAATTTCTGATGTTGAAGACAGCTGTTTTGAAACAAAACAGGAAGGCAAAAAAAGATAAAAAGAATAAACAAAGCCTTCAAGATTTATGGGATAATATTAAGTAAACAAGTGTTTGATTATAGGCATTTCAGAAGGAGAAAAAATCAAAAAAGATATTGAAAACCTATTTAATAAAATAATAGCTGAGAACATGTCTAATCTTGTGAATGATATTAAAGTTCAAATCCAGGAAGCTCAAAGATCTTCAAATAGATTTGAAGCAAAAAAATCCTCTCCACGACATATTGTAGTCAAACTCCCCAAAGTTAAAGACAAAGAGAAAATTCTAAAAACAGTGGGATAAAAACATCAAGTCACTTATAAGGGAATTTTTATTAGAAAACAGCAGACTTCTCAGTAGAAACCCTACAAGCCAGGAAAGAATGGGGTAATATATTCAAACTGCTGAAATAAAAAACTGCCGGCCAAGAATATTATACTCAGCAAATCTGTCCTTTGGAAATGAAAGAGAAATAAAGTCTTTTTCAGACAAGTAAAAATTAAGAGAATTCATCACTACGAGACCACATTCCAAGAAATGCTTAGGGTGTACTGCATCTAGAAGAGAAAGAACAATAACAACCATCACAAAAACACCTGAAAATATAAAACTTACTAGTAGAGTAGATAAACAAATTAGAAAGAGAAAGAAATCAAACCTTACCAATACAGAAAATCACCAACCCCCAAGAATAAACAATAGAGAAAAAGAAAAACAAAGGGCACAAAACCTTCAGAAAAACAACCAATACAGTTGCATAAGTAAGACCTCACATGTCAATAATAACCTTGAATGTAAATGGATTAAATGCTGTAGTTAAAAGACATAGACTGGCTAAATGAATTTTAAAAGAAAAAAAAAAAAAAAAAAAAAAAAGTTCCCCATCCATATGATGCCTACAGGAAACACACCTCACCTACAAAGAGACAAATTAACTGAAAGTAAAGGGATGGAAAAAAAATATTCCATGCAAATGAAAAACAAAAGACAGCAGAGTAGCTATACTTAAATGACATAAAATAGACTTTAATCAAACTCTGTAATGAGATGAGGAAGGGCATCATATAATAGCAAAGGGATTGATATAGCAAGAGGATATAACAATTATAAATATATATGCACCCAACACTGGAGCTACCAGATATATAGAGCAAATATTATGAGATCTAAAGGGAGAGATAGACACCAACACAATAATAGTAGGGGAACTTAATACCCAACTCTCTGCATTTGACAGATCTTTGGGACAGAAAATCAACAAGAAAACATTGGATTTAAATGGCACCATAGACAAGATGGACCTAAAAGACATTTATAGAGCATTTCACCCAATAGCTGCAAAATGCACATTTTTTTCATCAGCACATATTTTCCAGGATTGACCATACGTTAGGACACAAAACAAGTCTCAACAAGTTCAAAAAAACTGAAATCATATCAAATATTTTTTTCTGACCATAATGGAATAAAACTAGGAGTCAATAACAAGAAGAACTTTCAAAACTACACAAACAGATGGAAATTAAACAACACGCTCCTGAACAACCAATGGGTCAAAGAAGAGATGAAGAAAATAAAAAATTTCTTGAAACAAATGAGGACAGAAACACAACATACCAAACCTATGGGACACAGTCAAGGCATTACTTAGAGGAAAGTTTGTAGTAATAAACACCTACATTACAAAAATAGAAAAAAAAAAAGAACAACCTAACAATACATCTTAAGGAAGTAGAAAAGAAAGAGCAAACCAAACCCAGAGTAAGCAGAATAAAAGAAATAATAAAAATGGGAGAGAAATAAAGAAAATTGAGACTAAAAATACAATACAAAAGATCAATCAAATGAAAAGTCATTTTCTGAGCTAACCCGCCAGCTCCTAGTTCACATTTTGATTGTGGTGGTGGTCGTGCAAATATGCATTTGTCATAACTCAAAGAACTAGAGCTGGCCAGTTAATTCACTGGGGAGAGGGTGGTACTGATAACACCAAGGGCTAAGGGTTCAGATCCCCCATACCAGCCCGCTGCAAAAAAAAAAAAAAAAGAAAAACTCAAATAAATAAAATCAGAAATGCAAAAGGAAACATGACAACTGATACCACTGAAATACAAAAATCATTAGAGACTATTATGAACATCTATAAAACATTAAGTTTGAAAACCAAAAGGAAATGGAAAAATTCCTGGACATATATGTCCTGCCAAGACTGAACCAAGAAGAAATAGAAATCCTAAGTAGACCAATAACAAGAAATGAGATCAAATCAGTAATAAATTTCAATAGAGAAAATCCCAGGACCAGATGGTTTTACTGCTGAATTCTACCAACCATTTAAAGAAGAAATTATACCAATACATGTTAAACTATTTCAAGAAATTGAAATGGATGGAATTTATCCAAACTCATACTACAAGGCCATCATTACTCTGATACCAAAAACCAGGCAAGGATACAATAGGAAATAAAACTACAGGTCTATAACCCTGATGATAATAAATGCAGAGATCCTCCATAAAATACTAGAACCAAATCCAACAGCATATCAAAAACATTATACACCATTATCAAGTGGGATTTATCCCAGGGATGCAAAGATGATTCAACATATGCAAATCAATAAACATAATACATCACATCAACATAATAAAAGAAAAAAGCCATATGATCATTTCAATAGATGCAGAAAAATCATTTGATAAAACTCAACATTCCTTTATGATAAAAACTCTCAAGAAATTAGGTACAGAAGGAAAGTATCTTAATATAATAAAGGCTGTAAATGACAAACTCACAGCTAACATCATATTGAACTGAGAAAAGCTGAAAGGCTTTCCCCTAAGAACTAGATCAATGTAAGGATGCTCATTCTCACCACTTCTATTCAACATAGTACTGGAAATTCTAGCCAGAGCATTCAGGCAAGAGAAAGAAATAAAGGGCATCCAGATTGGAAAGGAGGAGGCCAAATTGTCCCTATTTGCAGATGACATGATTTTACATAGGGAGAAACCTGAAGACTCTGTGAAACAACTTCCAGACCTAATAAATTCAGTAAATGTGTACAAAATCAACATACAAAAATTGGTAGCATTTCTAGACACCAACAATGAACTAGCAGAAAAAGAAATCAAGAAAGCAATAATGTTTATAATAGTGACAAATAAAATAAAATATGTAGGAATAAATTTAACCAAGGAGATGGAAGATCTCTGCAAGAAAAACTATAAAACACCGATTAAAGAAATCAAAGAAGATACAAAAAAATGGAAAGACATCTCATGTTCATAGATTGGAAGAATCAATATTGTCAAAATGAACACTACACAAAGCAATTTACAGATTCAATGCAATCCCCATCAAACTACCAATGACATGCTCCACAGCAACAGGAAAAGCAATACAAAAATTTTATGTAACAGTGAAAGACTCCAAAAAATCAAAGCAATAGAACAAAAGAATAAAGCAGGAAGTATCATTCTCCCTGACTTCACATTACACTACAAATTTATAGTAATCAAAACAGCATGGTGCTGTCACAAAAACATACAGACCAATGGAACAGAATGGAGAACCCAGCCATAAATTCACACACCCACAACTAACTGATTTTCAACAAAGGATCCAAGAACAATGATTGGTAAATGGAAAGTCTCTTCAATAAATGGTGCTGGGAAAACTGGAGATCCATATGCAGAAGAATCAAACTAGATCCTTATCTCTCACCACATACAAAAGTCAAGTAAAAATGGATTAAAGACTTAAATATAAGATCTCAAACTATAAAATTTCTAGAAGAAAACATAGGGGAAATGCTTCAGGGCATAAGATGGGCAAAGATTTTATGAATAAGACTGCAAAAGCACAAGCACCAAAACAAAAATAAAAAATGAGATTATAACAAAGTAAAGAGCTTCTGCACACCAAGGGAAAAAGCCAACACAGCAAAGAGACAGTGTGCAGAATGGGAGAAAATATTTGCAAACTATGCATCCAACAAGGGATTAATGTCCAGCATATACAAGGAACTCAAACAACTCAACAGTAAAAAAACAAACAATCCTGTTAGAAAATGGGCAAAAGAACTGAATAGACATTTCTCGAAAGAAGACATACAAATGGCTAACAGGTATATGAAAAACTGCTCAACATCACTAATCATCAGAGAGATGCAAATTAAAACCACAATGAGATATTATCTCACCCCAGTTAGACTGGCTATTATCAAACAGACAGAAAATAACAAATGTTGGCAAGGATTCAGAGAAAGGGGAACTCTTATACATTGTTGGTGGCAATGTAAATTAGTACAGCCATTATGGAAAACAGTATGCAGTTTTCTCAGACAACTACAGATAGAACTACCGTACAATTGAGCAATCCCGGTACTGGGTATACATCCAAAGGAAAGGAAATCAACATGTCAAAGGGATACCTGCATTTTGACGTTTTCTGAGGCTCTATTCACAATAGCCAAGATTTGGAACCAACCTAAATGTCTGTCAAGAAATGACCGGATAAAGAAAATGTGGTATCTATATAGGAATACTTCTCAGCCATAAAAAAGAATGAAATTTTGCCATTTGTAGCAACATGGATGAGCTTGGAGAAAGTGATGTTAAGTGAAATAAGCCAGGCACAGAAAGAGAAATGCTGCATGTTCTTACTCATATGTGGAAACTAAAAAAGTTGATCACAAAGAAGTAGAGAGTAGAGTAGTGGTTACCAGAGACTAGTAAAAGGAAGGGGAGGCGGACATGGGGAAAGAGTAGTCAATGGATACAAAATCGTAAAGAGATAGGAAAAATAAGGTACATTGTTCTATAGCAATATAGGAAGAGTATAGTCAACAACAAATTACTGTGTAACTTCAAGCATTTAATTGAGAGGATTTTGAATGTTTTCAACACAAAGAGGAGACAAAAGTTTGAGTGATGGGTATGCTAAATACCCTGATACGATCACTGCACATTGTATAAATGTACCCAAATATCACACTGTACTCTATAAATACATACAATTATCATAGGTCAATTAAGAGAAAAGAAAAGTAAAAGAAAAAAAAACCAGTAGAATAGTGGTTACCAGTGACAGGGAAGGAGAGAGAGTATGGGGGAGGAGGAGAGGTTGGTAAGTGCGTACAAAGTTACAAAGTTACACTCAGATAGGAAGAATAAGTTCTGGTGCTCTAGGTTGACTATAGCTAACAATATTGTATTGTATATCTCAAAATAGCCAGAAAAGAGGATCTTGAATGTTATAACCACAAAGAAATGATAAATGTTGAGGTGATGATGTATTAACTACTCTGATTGGATCATTATACAATATATGAATGTATTAAAACAACAATATGTACCCCATAAAAGTGTATTATTAAAAAAATAAATGAAAGAAAAAAATCTAATAAATACTAATTTTCCTCCTAAATAAAAAAAGGATAAGGATAAAAGATAAGTTCTTCCCCCATTTTCTCTGTCCTGCACACTCTCACCTTCTCTCACCCTTCCTTGCCATGTTATGACACAGCAAGAAGGCTCTCACCAGATGCTGAACAGATGCTAACACCATGCCCTCGGACTTCCCAGCCTCCAGAACTTTAAGCCAAGTAAATCTCTTTTCTTTATAAATTACTCAGTCTATGGTATAGCAGCATAAAATGGACTGAGACACACATATGTGAAAATATACATATACATATATATATGAATATATGAATATATAAAACATATAAGTATATGTATATATGAATTTATGAATATATATGAATCTATATAAAACATATATACATGTTTTTAATTTGTTTCCTAAAGAACTAGGTGTCTATAAACATATCCAAGGCAGAACTGGTGTCACATCTACTTAAAAAATGTTTTCCTCCTCAGTTACTATATTTTCCGTACACAGTATGCACATACTTATGTGCCAGGCACTGATACAATGGAGTAATGCTTTTGGATTGGATTGAATTGAATATTCTTTTCCTTAAGGGCTTTAGGCCCTGGATAAAGAAACAAGTACATGAGAACAAGTAAGAATATTAATATCATAAATAAATATCTAGGGGTAAACGCAAACCAATTAAATGAGCACTGATGGCTTGGAGAGCAGAGTGGATTGTATCATCATCTTCATCATTGTCATCATCATCCCAAGTGGGTTAAAGCTAATCACAGGAAAAGTGTCTGGAGCACAGAAGTAGAAAACAGACAAAGGTGAGGGATATTGGTTCAGAGTACATAGGGATGGTGGTTCTTCTTGGGAGGTAAAGAGCTTAAAGACTAACATAAGGGAGAGAATTTTAAGATTTTTCACAGGGAAACAAGGGAATTCTTTGATCCCAGTGGGAGGCATTAGAGCATTTTATTGTTTTCTTTGGATGTACTATCTTCTTGTATTGAGATGAAAAGAGATATAGTAATATAAGAAATTTTATTACTCCAGTGGAAGTTCTCCAAAAACCCACAAATCTCATTTTGTGAGGGAGAGTGAGATAAGGACCCAGCTAGTTATGCTGAGTCATTTCACAGAATCAAATTAAAAGGAGGCAGGGAAAGCACACTTTGTGTTTCTCACTTCTTTATTCTTTCTCACTGGCAGATGCCGCATTGTAAGGGCTTTGCAGGAGAGGCAGAAGGCTGAGCTCTTCCAGGCACTCACTGGTGGGTGAGGAGAAAGTGGTAGACAATTTACTGGACTAGAATTCCCAGAAGACCATGAAAAAGCAAGTCACATTTTATTTGTCTGCGTGGGAGGAAAAGGGGGAAATCACCTCTTTTTTTGGTATGCTGCTGGAAAGGACATGATAAGCTCCTTGGGGAAGCATATGCTTATTTAATTATGCAATTTTCAATTTATTCTAGTGTTTTATTAGCTTCCTTCCTTCCTCCCTCCCTCCCTCCCCCCACCTCTCTCAAGTAGGCTTCAGAAGACTTGCTTTGGTGCCGTTCCCCTTCCTTTCTTGCTCCTGCTTGTGCCCAGTGTTCCAAGCACCACAGAGAACTTTAGAAGGACTTGACCTTGCCTGAAAGTGAGAAGGACAACACGCCTGGAGCAGAGGATGCTCTTTAACCTGGAAGAACGAATCTCTAATGGGAGAACTAAAATCGTGAGATGAGTCAAGGCAGGGATTTAACAGAAAAGTCTGAAACGACAACATAATTGGTGATTGATATTTTATTCCTTTCTCTCATCCTTCAACAAACCATTGAGTGTGTACTATATGTTTGGCACTGTGCTAGGCATTTGAGCGACATTGACGGATAACTACAAAAAAGACATTTTCGAGCAGACAGGCAATCAATGAATCATATCAGTAATTGTAAAGTTACCACTGTGTGTTACAAGAGAGCAGGAAGGGCTGGAGTTGTGGTGGGTGCAGACTCTTCTAGATGAAGGGGACATCACACACCAGGGCCCTGCAGCCAGAGGGGAGATGGCAGGGTGGAGAGATTAAAAAGTGGTGAGGATGGCCGTTACAAGATCTGATATTTTAAAAAAATCATTCCGGCTGCTGTGTAGATAAGAGCCAAAGTAGACAGAGGAAATTCTTTAGCAGGACACAGGATAGCTCACGAAACCCGAAGTCTGGAAGCACAGCTAAGTCTCAGTAAAGTCTGGAACCTGCTGCTGGAAAAGCTTCTCTCTCTCTCTTCCCCATCTCTTCTCTTTCTGTGCTTGTCCCTCTCTGTCTTTGTCTCTCCCTCCCTCCCTCCCTCTCCTGCCCCCTCTCTTTCTTTCCCCCTCCCCACCCCCTAACATGTTCTGTCTTTTTCACACACCTGCATTACACTGTGTTCTCTCTGCACCCCAGATGGGACCTTACCCAATCTTCCAGTTCAAAGACCAAGAGAAGGCTGGGGACACTGCCCAGAAACTGTGCCCTTCTCCCCCATACCCCACCCTCTTGGATTCCTTGCTGAGTCAGCTGAGACTCACAATTTGGGGGGAGGGAAAAGCATGTAGGGGCATCACAAGTAGCTTTAGTGAATCACAGCCAGAGTTGCCAGAGAAGGGGTTTGGCCGGCCAGACTTACCATATGTTTTTACTAGTATGTAATTACCGTGTCCATCTGCATGTTCTTATACAGTGACCGAACACATGGATTTTTAAAACATGGGGGGCACATGGGGGGCAGTCTCTTACCCTAAGACAGAAAGATTGCATCATTCATTTCGTGAATGCATTATTTGTGTGCCTCCTATGCACTAGGCACTGTGATGGGTGCCAGAGAAACAAAAAGAGTCCCAGAACTTAAATTGCTCATATCCTATGCATGAGGCAGTCAAGTTCCTCAACAGTGCTTCACACACATCCTTGAGCACTTTGCAGAATATTTCTTGCCTTCAGCCCAATTTAACTCCATTCATTTACGGTATTACAGGCACTGTGCAAGGGAATACAAAGACAGGTCCTGGACTCTACTCCCAAGGAGTTCAGAGTCCAGGAGGAGAGACAGACATAGCAACAAACATTAACAGTACAGAGTGGGGTCAACAATAGAAGTATGTGACAGATTCATAGGCAAAAAAGAGAAGCGAGTGATTATCGATGTCCCCAACCCCCACCCCGGAACACAGTAGTCATGGAGGTATTTGTGGAAGAGGTGACACCTACTATGAGCATTGAAGGGCATTCCAGGCCCTGGGACAGGTGCACAAAAACACATAGTGAGGAAACTGAATGGTATGTTCAGAACGATGTTGCTGGAGGGTGATGTGATGGTGGTGGAGGAAGGTGTCTGGAAAAGTGGGGAAGGCAGCAATGATAAGATTCTAGAAGATTCTGTGTACCATGATCAGGAGTTATGCAGACAATGGGGAGCTGTGCAGGACTGCTGGGAGGAGAGTCTCATGATTCGATTTTGGTGTTTGCAAGCACTCTAGCAGGAGCATGGAGGACGGATGGAGTGGAGGCCAGGTGAGAGGTAGAGACCAGTCAGAAAGCTATCACAGGAATCCAGGCAAGAGACGACAACAGCCAACGGCAAGTTCATGGCATTGGGGATCAAGTGAGGAGGCTGGAACTGGGAAAGGTTTAGGAGAGAACTGAGGCATCAGGGACTGGTTGGATGTGCCATATGAAGGACAGGAAGAAGTCCAGAATTAATCCCAGGTTTCTGCATCAGGAAAACTGGGTAGATGATGATAACGCCAACTGAGAGAGGATATAGAAGGCAGAGGGACAGTGGGAAGAAGAGGAGAGGGAAGGAAGTCAATTAAGTTGGAGGTAGCTGAACATTTAACTGGAGATTTTTCAGAAGAAAGTTGAGTATACATGTCTTGAGCAGGAAAAGAAGGCAGAACTGAAATGTAAATATGAAATCTTCTGGAATTTAGGTGTCAGAACCAAGGGAGAGAAATATCCTAAGCACAGAAGATAGGAGAAGCCGAGACAGAACACAAGCCCCCAGCATTGTTAGAGTAAAGTCATTACAGGGAAGACTTACGAGCCATAGGAAAGTGAAGTTCTCAAAACTGAGAGGAGAGTTTCAAAGAGAAAGTGGGCAAAAATATGAATCACTACAAGGTGACTAAGAAAAGGCTAGGTAAGGGTTTGACAGGTAGGAAATGGCTGGAAATTTTTACCAGGGTATCTTTCTCTGCATCATGGGTTTTAGGTGATCAGTTACAGGGTTGGGAGTGGAGAAGAGTTAGGAGTGGAGACTGTTTCATCAAGAAACTTGTCTTTGAAAGCAGGCAGAGAGAAAAGTCAGTAGCTAGAAGGGGGCACTGCATTTGAAGGAAGGGTTTTAGCACTTAGAGTCCTGAACATGTTTGCAGATTGAGAAGAAGGAGACTGTTGAAAGAAAAGCCCCCAGCAAAACAGAAGGGGATGGACTTTAGAGCAGGGTTGGAGACATTCTTCTTCAACAAAAGGAAATACACACGTCTGTCTGAAATTGTAAGAATGGAAATGGATGTAAAAGCTTTTTCTTTTTGGTAAAAGGAAAACAAATTTTAAGCCCAAAGGCTTAAATTAATTAAATTAATTAAATTCAATTACTCAAATATGAAGAAATCTCCTTTCAAGGGTGAAGAATCAAGAAAGAAGATAGCAAGCAATAAAGGGCAGACACTGGTTTTTATACCTGCTGTGGACATTGAAGGAATGAAACCTACAACGTGGAACTAACAACATTGAAAACCATTGGGGAGATAAATCAGCAGAGATGCCTGTTAGCAGTTTAGATGTTCAAGTGTCTTGCCCACTCTCACACTACTAAACACAGGCTTGATATGATTTGAACCAGATCATCTAATTCCTAGCTCAGGGCTCTTTCTTGCTCATGAGCTAAGTATTCAAGTAAGATAATATGAAACCAGTGAAAAAAGAGTACAGCAAAATCACTTACTCTGTGGACTCTGCCAGTAGGAACTGAATCCAGTTTTCCAGCATTAGGAGAGTGCTGTTTAGTTGTTCAATACCTTCACTGAAAACTAGACTAGACAATAGGTAATGTGCTTAAATTGCAGTAAAGTTTCAATAAGGCAGGATGTTCTAAGGAAGAGTGGATAAACGTGCTAATGGGCTCCAGGAGTACAGAGAACAACCTGCCCTGGTGATCTTTAGGAATACATATACCTCAGGTGCTTTTGATTCAGTCCTAGGAGGATAGCTGATTTGATTGCATAAATTTTCTCTTAGCTCTATGCCACTGTTTGATTTTAAGCAAAAAAGTGTAGTAGCATACCCCACGTAATGGACACAGCACATAGTACTTTGTTTCTTTGTTCTACTTTTTTAAAAAAAATCTTACTCTTCCATAATGGGCACATTACAAGTAGCTTCTATGTAAAATTGTCTGGACATTAAAGTAAAATAAGTCATATGTAATTGTTAATTGTGTCATAACCCCATCAAGAAAAAAAGAGATTCACAAACCCCGATCCTCTATCCAGCCTCGTTGGTTATCTCTAGCTTGATTAAAGGGAATGATACTCATTTGTAAATGCATTTGGCAAACTTACCCTGCTATTGTTTCCATTATTTTGCAAATTACAGACATTGAGATGAAGGCTCTGTAATTTCCTAGCATTCCCTTTATTCCTGCTTGGAAAACTGGTATTGCCCTGGCATACTTCCACTTTGCTGTTATTTCATTTGAATACAGTGAATTCTTTATTATGATTAACAAAGACTTCTGCTCCATTCCTCTTTGAATATCAGTCTGCTCATGGAGATGAGTTGATTCTGAGCCTGCTGTCTTCTTGAATCTCTCTGTTTCACTGATCTCAAAGATATTCAAGACAACAGACACCCAAATATTCCTAAATGACATGTTTTTTGTGTGTTCTACATTTTGAATTTAATATACGTTTAGTAATTTTACCATCGTCTGGAACTTTTTTCTCTTCTTTCAATTGTCTGATTCTAAATGCCTCTTTCACTCATTACTTAAAAGCCTGAAAATATGTAAGTGGTTGGGTTTGATAATCTTGCCATTTTAAAGCTTCCCTCTCCCTTAATCTTTGCGTTTTTCTTTTTCCTTATACATATATCTCTCATGATTTTTACAATATTTTTTTTTTTCGTGTCCGGCAACGGACTGCAACCCTCAGTGTCACGCCCGTACCGGACCGGGACCGGCAACAGGATCACAACCCTTGGTGCTGCGCCCGCCCCTCGCTCAGCCAGTGAGCGGGAACCGGTCTGTATGTGGGATCCGAACCCTCGGCGGGAGCGCCACCAGGCTCCCAAGCGGCGCACTGTAGCAGTGCGCCACCGGGCCGCCCCCCAATTTTTACAATATTTTATAAGCATCCTTGATACAAGGTACTTTGGGGCATTTCAAATAAAGAGACAGTTTTCCTGGAGCAATAATACATTTCTAATTTGTTCATTGATCTTTGCACTGGAATCACTTTTCCCCAAATCAGGTTCTCCTTCCTTATGTCTTCCCTGGGTGTCTACCCAATATCATACTCATTGAGCAGGCCTCATACTTAGAGAGCACTAAGTAAATATTCTCTTCCCATGGTCAGTCATATTTAGAAGAAATCACATTAAGAGAGCTCTTCCAGGTGGAAAGTGCTGGAACCAGAACAGGTGCATGACTGTGACTTGGGAATCCATCATCTTCCGTGATCAAATATCAACGTGCAAAGTTCTTTTCTTATCCCTTCCCCCTCATCTCCTTTTGTCTCCTTCCTCCCCCCCGAACTCCTCCATAGGGTCAACATTTAAGTCACTCCTTGTTACTTTAACTCATTTGGGCAAATACTGAGAGGAACGTGCTGAGGTGAGGGCAGTGCAGTCCCTGTCTTCATGCTGCATAGGTAGCTTGTGTACCATGAGGATAATAACAGCAACTATAACAGATCACATTTACTGAGAGCTGTATGTGCCAGGCATTGTTCCGTGTGCTTTACATACCTTATCTTGGTTAATCTTCTCAACAATCTTACGCAGTAAGTAATACCGTAGATGTGGACACTGAGAACTCAGAGAGGTTTTGAGGGACTTGCCTAAAGCCCCACAGCCGGCTAACAAGTAGAAGGAGCAGGGTTTGAACACAGGATGTCTGATTGCAGAGCTGGAACTACACTGTGCCTGTGCAGAGAAAGCATTCAATGAATAGTGAGCATCTTACAGTGATTGTTATTCAAATATTTATCTTCCGTATACTGAGCACTACTGCATGCTAGGCTGGGTTTGACCTTTCATCTCATTTAATTTTCACAATAACCATGGAGTTAGGGTTTCAATTTTACAATCAAAGAAATTAGATCTCATAGGTGTTCTATAATTTGCCCCAATTACTCAGCAAATAAGAAGAGAAAGCCCTGAGCATTCCAGCTAGTTCCTCCCTTTTATCCCTTTTTAGGGTTTATTTTGGAGAATATACTGAATTTTTTCTCATTAGACTGAGGATTCTAATGAGGTCACATGGATGATAATAACTTGAATGTGAAGGGCTTTTGCTCTCACCTGCATAAGCAGGGCCTTGGTGCCTGAGGGGTAGGTCTCAGTGGTTGCACATGTCCCTCCCCCTGGAAGCTGCTCCTGCTCTGTGGGCTTCCTCTGCCTGAGGGAGGTGTACTGTACAGTGATCTGTGGCGACATGGGGAAGCAGGACCCATACCTGTCCTAACCCCAGCAGTACTTCTTGTGCCTGGTGCCCTGATGTCTAGAGCTGTTGTTTTAGTGCTTTCTTAAAAATGTAAAAAAGCCCTTTCACTTCTCATTTACATCCCCTCTGCTGTCCATAAGAGTCAATTATGAGTGCATGGGGACCAGGCCAGGGTTGAAAACCACGCGAAGATGCCATTCTGTATCCAGAATCACCCTCCTGTCCACTGACTGAAATGTAGGTTTGCTCCCTGGTCGACCTCACTAGACCTGGATCCTTCTTTCCTCAGAATGAGTTCTCCCAGGAGACTCCTCTGGTGGGGTTCACTCATCAATTTCCTAAATATGTTCTACACTCTGACTCTCACTTAGACTCAAGGGCAGTGTCGCTAATGGCTGCTTCTCACTTTTTGTCTGTCCCATAATCAGTCTTCCTACCCAACAGCCCCTGTTTCCTTTTGGGAAATTGCCTTTTCCCCAGCCTGTGCTGTCTTGGTGGAGGGTAATACCTGCCTCCTGCTAGGCAGGGCAGATGACCTCCTTTGGCCAATGAATGCTGTCCTCCGAGACTTTGAATCTTGGGTGAGTGACACAAAGACATTAGCGGTGGGTAGCAGCTAGTCATCCCAGTAGATACGCAGGGCAGCTCCTGCTGCAGGTCCTGAGGGCTGACCCTCACATTGCCCTCGATGTCTACAGTTTCAGCTGCCAGCTGATTTTCTGAATTCCTAGTATCCTTACAATAAATTACCTTTTATATAAAATAGCCAGGGTGTGTTTCTGTTGTACACTATTAAGAATCCAGACTGAAATACACATGAATTTACCATGTAAATGTGGCAAAGAACACCTGTGTGATCCTCCTATGTCTCCTTTTCATTTCTCACTTCTTAGCTTCTCTGCTCCCAAACCCCAAAGGCCTTATGCTGTCCTCGCTGCACAGACCTTTTTATGGTGGTCCTTTTTCTAACCTTGCCTTCTCCAGAGCTGAGAGGTCTGGATTTCTTTCTCCACCTTTTACCACAACCCAAATAACATCATATTCTATTTTCTTCTTCCAGGACTGCTATTCAGGTGATCTCCATGGCTGTAAAGGAATGTCATAAGACCATTTATCTTAAATCGTAGGATACTCTTGAAGAAAACTCTTTTAGTAGCAATGTGTGCGTGAGGTCAAAGAGCAGCTTCTCTGGCCCACGCTGAGTTGAAGACTGTGTGATGAGCCGATCTGTGCTCCCCACCGCCAAGGCTGTTCACAGCCTTTCTGCTGAATGGGCAGCAGAAAGAATACATGGCTGGGTGTGAGGAACACGAGGATCTTCTCCCATCTCTGCCACCATCTCACTGTGTAGCTTTAATCAAAACACCACGCCTTTTTGGGTTTCAGTTTTTGAATTTGCAAAAACAAGGACATTACATTAGATTTTAAGTTCCTTTCAGCGCTATCATCTGAGTGTTGTCTGTTTCACTGGTATTTGCATTTTAATAGATGACTCTTGAAGATTTCAAACTCTTGAGTTCCAAATATAAATCGTTAGTATACAGAATTCAAGCTTTATAACGGGCTAAAGGAAAAGATATTTTGTGGTTTGCTGGGATGAAGGTGAGAGGGAAGGAAAGGGGAAGAGAGGAGAGGCATCTCCAGTGTTACTGCTCATACTTCTTGGCAATTGCAACTCCACAGCCGGTTTCTTTTCTTATTTGAATAAGGATGCAAAGAGCCTCGCCACCACACCAGCGAGGTGCAGAGGACTCCCTAGTGTGTTTCCATACTTGGCCCAAGCACAAGACTGATGTCCTCCTGTGCTCATGTAGCGTTACCAACTCATTGCTCAAATGCAGCAACATCAACTTCCTAGGAGTCCTTTTTGGTTCAAAACACAGTAAGTGGCTCCACATTTTAGTAAACAAAATCCTCTGCTTGCCACCCCATGTGGAGCTGGGTGGTTTTTTATGGGTATGGGTATGAATCTTTGTATTTCTGTCCCTGTGTTGATGGAGATGCATTTGTATTATTACCCAGGTTACAACTCACACTAATGAATGTTAGCTATGATGGGGCTAGTTTTCATCTTTTGAAGATTTACCTAAGAGATACAATGTTTGTAAATACTTAAAAATATTACCATTTAGTTGTAACAATGTTTGAAAGCAATGTATTTTTCTTTTATTGCAGTTGAGGAAACTGGGCAACAGGAGGATCAGTAACTTTTCCAAAGTCAGACAGCAAAAGGCAGAGCTAGATTATGAACCTGCACTCATTTTTCTCAAAGTTCTTACTGCTAAAATAAACCTTGAAAGAGAAGATTTTCAAGAGCATGGTCAGATCATCTCAGGAATTGGAGGAGGATAAGCACCTATTTATCTCTATTCATTTCGACTCAGGCCTGAGGAAAAGTAGGAAATAGGAGGCAAGAGTGTTCCCCATAATATTTGCAGTTCATAAGTTAGAAATTAGCAATCAGCCTCTTTTCACATAGGACACAATAATAGGCACTGGCACAGTCCCTGCAATTTGGTTATGCAAAGAAAACAGGAAACTAGCACATTTTCACTGTGGCTTCAGTCTGAGGAGGGCTGGCATCTGCTTGACATGAGGGCTAGATTTTCTCGTCAATATCGTATTTACTATCCTGGTCACATGACAGAGAGAGGGGGAGAAGTCACAGTTAACTGACTGCTAAATTAGGAAAATGAAATCCATTTGTTTCTTTCAAATTAGATTCCCCCAAAGCATTTTAGAGCTTTTCTTCCTCAGCAACCATAGCCACAACCTAAACAGCTAGTGCATTCCCAAACTGTGCTAATCTGGCTCTCTATTATGTCAATAAGTTATCCTTTTATAGCATTCTCTTCCTAAATTAAAGCAAGAGTTTGAGTATATTAATCTTCATCTGCAAGTGCCAAAGCTCTTCTGCCTTTGCTTGACATGTCCACCCGCACTACTTACTTTCCAGAGCAATTAAAATACAATAAATCATGTTGGATGATTTAAATTTCTAGCAAGCTACAATGTAGTGCTTAACCAATAAGAATCATAGATCGGTAGTTCTGTAAGAAATCTATTGGGTACTCAGTGTGACCTCCTCATTTTATAGGTAAAGAAAACTTAGACCCAGCAAGGCTTAAGCAATTTCACGAACTCAGGTCTTTGGATGCCAAGTTGATCATTACAGGCCTTTTTTTTTTTTCTGTGCACAGCAGCACACCTGGAAATCAATGCCACACAAGAAACCCTGGTTTAGCAGTATAAAATGTGTGATGGTCATACAAACAAACAAATCAGCTGATCCACATGGTGCCAGCCTGGCCATTTCCCAGGAGGGGTGCCTCAGGTAAAGAGCTGGGAACTCTTCCACAGAAGGTAGTTCAACTAAATTTTCCAACCTGCACCCATTTGGTTAATTTCCTTATGAAATTTGCTGACTGGAATCAGAGCCTGATTTTTGTTTTACTCAAATTAAGCAATGAGGTCAGAGAGACCTGGATTTCTTCAAGCATACATACTAGATGGCCTGTTTTGATATTTACTTTCAGGGAGTGCTGCCACTCTTTGGAAACCATGGATGGTGTTTTTCCAAATGATCAGAGCTATATTTCCTTTTGCCCTGCACACAGGAGGTACGGGTTAGACCACGGGCAGGAGCAGCCCTCAGCAATAATGTGTGGCAGGAAAAGGGCATCTCTGGGGACAGTCATTCCTCCTTGTGGTCATCATTGTGATCATCATCTCATATTTATGCTGGGCACTCTGTTAGGGTCTGTACATGGATGCCTCATTTAATATTCACATGAAATTGTTTTACACATCAGAATAATTTGAGTCTTAGAGGGGTTAAGAAACTTGGCCCCGGCCATATAGCTAATGAGAAACTCCAGCCTGAAATGAGGAGTGACTCTGGAGCAAGTGATGACAACTACTATTATGTGTGGCCTTGGCCAATTCACCCAGAAGTTAACTAGCCCAGCATTTTCAGCAGCTTTTGCATTTTTAAATAACATTTACACACCATATAGGTCTATTTGGATACTCCTACTTTCTAGCTTGGGCACGGAAATTAACTTTTCTGTTTCTATTTCATCTCCAGCCTAAAAATAATAAACAGTAATAACAACAGGGTTGCTGTAAAAAGGAGATGAAAAAATTGTATCATCTATGAAAATCCCTAGAGCAGTGCTAAAGACTTGACAAATTTCAATTTCCCCTTTCATCAAGGAGATTCCTGGACTAACCCAAAGGAATAATTTATAATTTTTAAAAAAGTTTTTATTGAGTCAAAATTGATTATACATATTTTGGGGGTTCAACATTGAGATATGTGAATCAAACCAATATTGCTAGCATATATATTGTTACAAAGTGTAATTATTCTTTATGCCCCTTGTCCAATCTCTCTGCATCCCCCTCTTTCTCCCCCTGTTGTGAGGCACCCTCCCACAAGAAATGCACTTACACGCCACTCGTGCAGAAAAGTGCAGTTTATTCAGTCCAGCTGGCCAGCGTCCGTTTCCCAAGGTGCAATCAAGGAAGAGCGGCATCGGGCTTTGGTCTTGTAGGGTTTTTAAAGGCCAAAACTACATCCCATTGGCATACGGGTTTGTCCAGGTGCACAAAGCAAGCTAGGCCAAGAATGAGCGATTGGAGCAGTCAAGCATACAACTTTTCATTGTGTATGGTTCCTGTTCCCATGTAATAATTCACTGTGTATGGATCCTGTTTCTATGCAATTGTTTTCTGTTTCTATGAAAAGGTCAATGGTTTCTCATTCAGAAGGGGGTGTAGTCTGCAGGTCAGACAAGGGGAAAAATGGAGTTACTTAGGTTAAGCAAGCAATTTCACAGAAGCAGATAGCATATGTTATGAGGGTGCAGGGAGCTCTATTTCACCCCCTCTAATTGCCCTAGATTTCTTCTCTCCTTCTGAAAGAATAATGGTTACTCTGTTGATTTGCTGCCTAGATGATCTTTCCAATGCTGAGAGGTGTGACCAGGTCCCCCAATATTATTATAGAGCAGATGCTTCTTCTGTCACTCTGAAATTGGCTTTGTGGAGACAGACATCCTCTTCTTTTCTTTATCTCTACTGGTGACTCTCGTTGTTTCAGTACACTCCACTGGCTGACAGACCATCTACGTGGTGGTTGTGGCATCTAGCTGCTTTTGCGGCAGCCATAATCATTGTGGTAGCTGTGGTGGGCCACGCACATGGAGGTGATGTTTTTGGCATGCTCCTTGGTGGAGGGTCCCAAGGTGCTGGCACGGTGTGACTGGTTGTGGGAGGGGGGGGGTCCAGTCCCTGGCTTCAAGCTTTGGGACCCCAGGTGGGCCCTGAGGCATTAGCACGGTGTGCCTGGTTGTGGGAGGGGGCGGTGTCTGTTCCCTTTCTCCATGTCTTGGTCCCCATGGGGGCCCCGAGGTGTTGGCATGGTGTGCCTGGTTGTGGGAGGGCAGTCTGGTCCCTTTCTCCATACCTCAGGTCCCTGGGAGGGCCCCAAGGCGCTGGCATGGTGTGCCTTTTTGTGGGAGGGGAGTCCAGTCCCCTTCTCCATGCCTTGGGTTCCCAAGTGGACCCTGAGGTGCTGGCATGTTGTGCCTGGTTGTAGGAGGGGGGTCCAGTCCCCTTCTCCATGCTTTGGGTCCCAGGGCAGGCCTTGAGGTGCTGGCATGGTGTGCCTGTTTGTGGGGGGTGGGTCTGGTCCCCTTCTCTATGCTTTGGGTCTCTGGGGGGTCCTGAGGTGCTGGCGTGGTGTGCCTGGTTGTGGGAGAGGGGTTTGGTCATCTTCTCCATGACTCGGGTCCTTGGGTGGGCCCTGAGGTGCTGGTGGTGTGCCTGGGCCAGAACTAATTTTTTGTCCTTTGCTTACTTCTAAAATGGGGGAACTTCCTGTGGGAACCAGTACTTGAACTGTGTGGTTGAGCTAAATTGCTGCTTTGCTGCTGTTTCCCTAGGGAAGGCTTTTTGTGCAGCTCAGGGTTTAATGGTTGACCTTATATGTACTTCTGGATCTCCAAGACTCAGTGCACCTGGGTTGTGTAGAAACTCTGATCTGGGCCAGATTTTTTCATCAAACTGTACCACATGCAATTCTGTATTCCTGACCAGTCTCCTCTGAGTGGTCCTGCACTGATTGGGGGGCAGATTGCCTGTCCTTGCTGTGTCCCAGTCTTCTCCCCGTGGGCCTGTCTCCCTCACCACCCATGCTCCAAACACTTCCCATGGGACAGTCCCTGCGCTGGTCCTTTGCGATGACTCACCAGCCTCTGGGTGGCTCCCCTTTTTCAGCTGTTCTGGCTCCTCACTCCTTTGTGGGTCCATGGGAACCCTATTAGCTGTCTTGCTGTCCTGGGGGCCACCAAGGCCTTCTTCTCCCCTGCTGCCTCCAAGTAACTCCGTATGATGGGCACAGCTGTGGCTTCTGCCGGTTCCTGCTCCACGTGCTCAGCAATTCCACCCTTAAAGCTGCCGTGGCCTGAAATGCTCAGAGCAGTTTTTTCTTTCTCTCATCGTGGCATCTCCCACCTTCGTGAACTCTATAGGTTTCTCCTCTTCTTCTCCTGAGCTCCAGCGGGCCTAGCTTGGCTGATGTTACATTTTTATGGTTGTAAATTGGTTGGTTTGTGGGAGAGAGTGATGCTGGGGACCGTCTATTCTGCTATCTTGACTGGAACCAGTAATTTATAATTTTTAATGGTGATTTTAAAAACACTGGGACCAGTCCTCATGGACAGACATTTTGGGGTGAGAGAGCACCTCCATGTTGACTCTCTTTTAGTCATTTTTAGCAAGTACGGCTTTACATAATGAAGAACTCTAGCACAGGATCTAGGAGCAACAGAGCCCAATTACCTGGGTTCAAGTCTCACCTTGCTGCTCGCTCCCTGTGTGGCCCGAGCTCTCTGCACCTGTTTTCTTGTTTGTAACATTAGATTATGAGAACAGAAAACCAAACCATCCTATTTAAAAATAGGTAAAGGACTTGTATAGACATTTCTCCAAAGAAGATATACAAATGGCTAAAAAGCACATGGAAAGATGCTTAAACATCATTAGCCACCAGGGAAATGCAAATCACAACCACAATGAGATACCACCTCACACCCACCAGCATGGCCATCATAAAAAAAACAAAAAGGAAAATGACTAGTGTTGGTAAAGATGTGGAAAAGTTAGAACCCTTGCACATTGCTGGTAGGAATGTAAGATGGTGCAGCTTCCATAGTAAGGTTTGGCAATTCCTCAAAAAATTAAATATAGAATTAGCGTATGATCCAGCAATTCCACTCTTACGTATATGTGCAAAAAAATTAAAAGCAGATGTTGAAACAAAAACTTTTACATGAATGTTTAAAGCAGCACTATGTATAATAATTAAAATGTGGAAACTTCCCAGATGTTCATCAGCTGGTGAATGGATAAAACAAACTGGTGTAGTCATGCAATGGAATATAATTCAGCCATAAAAAGGGCCACCCATTTGAACCTGAAAATATCATGTTATGTGAAAGAAGAACTACATGAAAATCATACATTATTGAATTACATATTATATGATTCAATTAATATAACATATCCAGAACAGGAAAATCCATAGAGATAAAAGTTGATTAGAGAGTGGTTTGCAGGGGCTGGTGGAAGGTAGGAATGGACAGTAAGCTGCTTAATTGGTATGGAGTTTCTTTTTGGGGTGATGAAAATGTTCTGAAACAACTATATAGTGGTGATATTTGCACAATATTGTGGATGTACTAAGTGCTACTAAATTGTGTACTTTAAAATGGTTAAAGTGGTAAGTTTTATGTTATGTATATTTTGGCACAATAAAAAGAAGAGGCCAGGGTAACACATTCCTCATAATGTTGTTTTATGTCTTAGATTACATAGTAAGCACAAAATAATCATCAATGATGGTATTGACAGGGACTAAGGCTGGAAGAAGATAAAAAGAGGGTCAGAAAAGTCAGGATTGAAAAGGTGGACAAGGAAGGAATAAGCTGTGGCCTGGGTGGAAAGGACATAGGGATGAATACAGGAATTGTGGGGGACATGGAAGAGGTGGCATGAATGGAAAAGAGGTATACATATATATATGCATAATAAATAGAGGGAGATATAGCAACCTTTTTATAAAAAATTGAGCAACAAACTAATTTACACAAAGCCTGCCTGAAGTCAATGGTGCGGTTGGTATTTTGCGGTGAGAAGAAATTCAATGAATTTAGTACAGCATGCACAGCTTTGCAAGCTCTAACTTGTGGAGGAATCCAAGTTTCAGTTTTAGGGGGAGAGTTCACAGCAAGGGCTCGCCTCATTTTGTGAACATTCCTGGGTGCAATAAAAAGGAGTAGGTGGGGCACTTCAGTGAGGATGGGCACATTCTTTAAGTAGTACAACAGATTTCAGGAGATGAGGCTGTAATATTGTCCCCACCTCTGTTTAGCAGCAGCTCTCATTCTAGAGTATTCTTGAAAAGCACCTTCCAAGGCACAACTTACAGAGAATGAATGATGAGCCCATGGCCAGTACTGCAACCCAAAGTGGGTCTGTGGGTCCTTTAGTGAAAAGACACCTACCTCCTATTTGCAAATCATCCCCAGCCCTCCCTCACCCTCTAATATTCTGGCCAGGTTAGGTTAGGTGTGAGTTATACACATTGCACATAGGAGAAAGCTGTAATTCTTATTGTCAAAACATAGAAGGGAGAAGGAATGAGCTATGAGCTGCTACAGACCTTCAGGGCTCACAGCTATCTTCTTACTCCTTGCCCCTTTTCTAGGCTTGGTGAGTAGAAGTTTCTTTCAGTAAGATGCTCACTTGGAGAGGGGGAATAAAATGCAGATTTGCAGCAGGATAGAGCTAAAGAGACCTTGACAAGTGCTCTAGAATCTGGGGAAAGTGTGTTATCAGCTGTATTTACAAACTGTGTTTCTGTCTTGCAAGTGTGGCAGGTCAAGTTGTTTATGGGTAAAACATCTTATTTTGTCCAAAGTCCTCACCTCATCCACAGATTTTCTTCCACAACTCCATCTCCAACTACTAAATGAGAGTCTTTGCTAGTTGGGTTCCTGGACAGTTTGTGAGGCAGGTTGGGAGAATAGAAGAGGATAGGCTAGGGAAATGGAAAGTTGGTGGAAAGGGGATGGGATGGGGGAAAATTGCTAACGGTGATCTACAAAATGAAGAAATGGGGAGAGAAGGTGGGGTGGGGGTGGAGGTGGAGAAAAGCCTGCTAGGCTGTATTAGAGAAGGAATTGTTTTTTAATTGAGACATAATTGATTATACATATTTGTAAGTTATACAGAGTTGAATATCAATACCTGTGTGCAATGTGTGATGATCAAATCAGGATAATTAGCATGTTCATCATTACAAAACGTAATCATTCCTTGTGTCCATTAACTAATTTCTTGCTAATCCCCTTCCCCATCCCCTTTTCTCACTTCTAGTAACCACAGTTGTTTTCTCCTTCTGAAAGTTTAAAGTATTATTCTGATTGTCCTTCCTTCCTCCCCCTCCATCCCCCCTCTCTCTTTCTCTCTTTCTTTTTTTTTTTGTTTTTTTGTCTTTTGTCTTTTGTCTTTTTTCCGTGTCCGGCAACGGATCGCAACCCTCAGTGTCGCCCCCGCACTGGACCGGGGACCGGCAACGGGATCGCAACCCTCGGTGTCGCTCCTGCGCCTCGCTCAGCCAGTGAGCGGGACCGGTCTGTATGTGGGATCCGAACCCTCGGGTGGGAGCGCCGCCGCGCTTCCCAAGCGGTGCACGTATCCAGTGCGCCACCGGGCCGGCCCTCTCTTTCTCTCTTTCTTTGCCTCCCTCCCTCTCTCTCTCCCTCCTTTCCTTCCTTCCTTCCTTTGCTCCCACTTATGAGTGAGGACATGCAGTATTTCTCTTTCTGTGCCTGGCTTGTTTCACTTAACAATTTTCTCCAAGCTCATCCATGCTGCTGTGAATTGCAGAATTTCATTCTATTTATGGGTAAGTAGTATTCCACTGTGTATATATACCACATTTTTCTTAACCAGTCATCCATTGATGAACATTTAGGTTGGTTCCATATCTTAACTATTTTAAATAGAGCTGCAATAAACACGGGAATGCAGGTATCCCTTTGGTATGATGATTTCCATTCCTTTGGGTATATACACAGTGGGACTGCTAGATCATATGGAAGTTCTATCAGTAGTTGTTTGAGAAACTTCCATACTGTTTTCTGCAGTGGCTATACGAATTTACAGTCCCACCAACAGTGTGGAAAGGTTCCTCTTTCTCTGCATCCTTAACAGCATTTGTTATACTCTGTCTTTTTGATAATGGCCAGTCCAACTGGGGTGAAATGATATCTCAATGTGGTTTTGACTTACATTTCCCTGATGATCAGTGATGTTGAGCATTTCTTTCATATACTTTGTAGGTCATTGTATGTATTCTTTTGAGAAATATCTATTCAGCTCCTTTGCCCATTTTTAATTGGATTGTTTGTTTTTTTACTCCCATTCTGCAGGTTGTCTTTTCACTCTATTATTTGTTTCCTTTACTGTACAGAAGGTTTTTAGTTTGATATAATCCCATTTGTTTATTTTTTTCTTTTGTTGCTTGTGCTTTTAAGGTCTTATTCATAAAGTCTTTGCCCAGTCCCACATCCTGAAGTATTTCCCCTATATTTTCTTCTAGTAGTTGTAAAGTTTCATATCTTATATGTAAATCTTTAATCCATTTTGAGTTGATTTTGGTATATGGTGAGAGATACAGGTCTAGTCTCATTCTACACATGGATATCCAGTTTTCCCAGAACAATTTATTGTAGAAGCTGTCCTTTCCCCAATGTATGTTCTTGGTGTCTTTGTCAAAGATCAGTTGGCTGTAAGTATATGGGCTGATTTCTGGGTTCTCTATTCTGTTCCTTTGGTCTGAGTGTGTGTTTTTATGCCAGTACTATGTTATTTTGGTTACTGTAGCTTTGTAGTATAATTTGAAGTCAGGTGGTGTAATGCCTCCAGCTTTATTTTTTTTGCTCAGGTTTGTTTTCGTTATTTTGTTGTTCTGTATGAATGCTAGGATGGTTTTTTTCTATTTCTGTGAAGAATGTCATTGGTATTTTGATGGGTATTACTTTGAACCTGAAGATTGTTTTGGGTAGGATGGACATTTTCACAATGCTAATTCTTCCAATCCATGAACATGGAATATCTTTCCATTGTTTGGTGTCTTTAACTCCTTTCAGCAGTATTTTGTAGCTCTCATTGTCAAGATCTTTCACTTCCTTGGTTAAATTTATTCCTAGGTATTTTATTCTTTTGGTAGCTATTGTAAATGGGCTTGTTTTCTTGATTTCTTTTTCTGCTAGTTTGTTATTGAAGTATAAAAACACCACGTTTTTGTGTGTATTGATTTTGTATCCTGCAACTTTACTGAACTCACTTATCAGCTCTAGGAGCTTTTTGGTAGAGTTTTTAGTTTTTTCTCTATATAGGATCATGTCATCTGTGAATAGGGAGCATCTGACTTTGTCTTTCCCAATTTGGAAGCCTTTTATTTCTTGCTCTTGCCTGATTGCTCTGGCTAGGAGTTCCAATACTATGTTGAATAGGAGTGGTGAGAGTGGGCTTCCTTTTCTTGACCCTGTTCTCAAAGGAAAAGCTTTCAGATTTCAGGATGATGTTGGTGGTGGGTTTGTCATAGATGGCTTTTATTGTGTTGAGATACTTTACTTCTGTACCTAATTTGTTGAGAATTTTTATCATGAAGGGATATTGAATTTTGTCAAATGTTTTTTCTGCATCTATTGAGATAATCACATGGTTTTTGTCCTTAATTTTGTTGATGTGGTGTATCACATTCATTGATTTGCATATGCTGAATCATTCTTGCATCCCTGGGATAAATCCTATCTGATCATGGTGTATAATCTTTTTGATGTGCTGCTGTATCCTGTTTGCTAATATTTTGTTGAGGATATTTGAGTCTATGATCATCAGAGATATTGGCCTATAGCTTTCTTTTTTTGTTGTGTCTTTGTCTGATTTTGACATCAGAGTGATGCTGGCCTCATACAATGAGCAAGACTTGGGAGAATTACCTGTTTCAATTTTCTGGAATAGTTTGAAAAGAATTGGTTTTAATTCTTCTTTAAAGATTTGGTAGAATTCAGCAGTAAAGACATCTGGTCCTGGGCCTTTCTTTGTTAGGAGACTGCTGATTACTACTCAATCTCATTGCTCAATATTGGTCTGTTCATGTTTTCTGTTTCTTCTTGGTTTAGCCTCGGTAGTTTATTATCTATAGAAATTTATCTATTTCATGTGGATTTTTCAAATTTATTGGCATATCGTTGTTCGTAATATTCTCTAATGATTCTTTGTATTTCTGTGGTATCAGTTGTAATGTCTCCTTTTTCATTTCTAATTTTTGTTATTTGGGTCTTCTTCTTCTTTTTTTTTTTTTTTTTTTTTTTTTTTTTTTGTTAACCTAGCTCATGGTTTGTCAATTTTGTCTATCTTCTCAGAAAACCAACTTTTTGTTTCATTGATCTTTTGTATCTTTTTTTAATGTCTCTAATTCATTTAGTTCTGCTTCCATCTTGATTATTTATTTCTATATACTAATTTTTGGGATTGGATTGCTCCTGTTTTTCTACTGGTTTGAGGTGATAGAATTAGGTTGCTTATTTGAAGTTTTTCTATTCTTTTGATGTAAGCATTTATTGCAATAAACTTCCCTCTTAGTCCTGCTTTTGTAGTATACCCTAGGTTTTAGTAAGGTGTGCTTGTGTTTTCATTTGTTTCAAGGAATTTTTTGATTTCCTGCTTTATTTCTTCTTTGATCTATTGGTTGTTCAGGAGCATGATCCTTAATTTCCATGTATTTGTATAGTTTCCAAAGTTTTGTTTGTTGTTAATTCTAATTTTATACCATTGTGGTCTAAAAATATACTTGGTATGGTTTTAATCTTTTAAATTTGCTGAGACTTAATTTGTGGCCTAATATGTGGTCTATCTTGAAGAATGATCTATGTGCTGATGAGAAGAATGTATATTCTGCAGTTGTTAGATGAAATGTTCTGTACATGGTTGTCAAGTCCATTTGGTCTAAAGTGCTGTTTAAATCCAGTATTTCTCTGATAATTTTTTGTCTAGATGATCTGTGTAATCCTGACAGCAGCGTGTTAAAGTACCCAACTATGATTGTGTTGGAGTCTATCACTCCCCTTAGAACAAATAATGGTAGCTTTATATATCTGGGTGCTCCAGTGTTGGCTGCATGTATATTTATGATTGTTAACTCTTCTTGTTGCATTGATCTTTTTATCATTATATAATGTCCTTCTTTGTCTCTTTTTATAGTTCTTGATTTGAAGTCTATTTTATCTGATGTAAGTGCGGCAACTCCCTCTTGTTTTTGGTTTCCATTTGCATGGAATATCTTTTTCCAACCCCTCACTATTAGTCTGTGTGTGTCTTTATTGGTGAAGTGACTTTTTGCAGGCAGCAAATAGATTGGTCTAGTTTTTTAATATCTTTTAAGTGGAGAACTTAATCCATGTACATTTGGGGTTGTTATTGAAAGGTATTGCCTTGTTTCTGTCATTTTATTAAATTTTTCATGTTTGTTTTATATTTCTTTTGTTCCCTTCTTTCCCTTTTATTGTTTGTCTTTACTGTTTGGTGGTTTTTTTTTGGTAGTGATAACATACATGTTCTTTCTCTTTCTCATTTGCTTATCAGTTCTAGCAGTTTTTATTCTTTCTCATGTATTTATGGTGACATATATTGCACTTTGATTCCAGATGTAGGACTCCCTTGAGGATTTGTTGAGGGGCCAGTCTTGTGATGGTAAACTGTCTGGGAAAGATACTATTTCTCCTTCATTTCTAAAGAAAAGCTTTGCTGGATATATTATTCTTCTTTGGCAGGGTTTTTTTGTTTGTTTGTTTGTTTTTCCTTTTAGCACTTTGAATATGTCATCCTATTCTCTCCTGTCCTGTAGGGTTTCTGTTGAGAAGTCTGCTGTTAGCCTGATGGGGATTCCCTAATAGGTGAGTTTACACTTTTCTCTTGCTGTTTTTAGAATTCTTTCTTTGCGTTGACTTTTGACAATTTGTCTATAATGTGACAAATTGGGACCTCAGGGAGGTCCTTTTTTGGTTGAATCTGTTTGGGGAACTTTGAGCTTCTTGGATCTGTGAGAACACATTTCTTCCACTACTTGGGAAGTTTCTGGCTCTTATTTTATTACGTTGGCTTTCGATGCCTTTTCCTTTCTCTTCCCCTTCCAGTACACCCATAATACAGAGGTTTACATGCTTCATATTATCAGAAAGATCTCATAGGCTGTCTTCATTTTAAAAAAAATTTTTTTTCCCTTTGGTCCAGCTGTGATAATTGAAAAATTCTGTCTTCTAGTTCAGAAATTCTTTCTTCTGCTTGTTCTGGCCTGCTGCTTATACTCTTGTTTGTATTTTTTTTATTTTGTTGAAGGGATTCTTCAGTCCCAGGTTTTCTGCTTAGTTCTTTTTTTATTGTTTCTATCTCTTTGTTGAATTTCTCATACATGTCCTGGATTATTTTTTGACTACATTGTGATTTCTGTCTATTTTTTCATTCATCACATTGAGTTTCCTTAATATTGCCATTTGGGATTTCTCTTCACATGATACACCAGTTTGCTCTTGTTTGGGGTCTGGTATTGGAGAACTGTAGTCTTCTTTTGGAGGGAGTCATATTTCCGTTTTTTCATGCTTCTCATATCTCTGTGTAGATGTATGGGCACCTGGTAGTGTAGTTGCTTCTTTTAATTTTTGGAGTGGTTTTTCAGGGAAGAGACTCTTACCTGTAGAAGTGTTTTATATTGACAGTTGGGTTGGGCATGGTAGTAAGTTTGGTGAGCAGGTAAGTAAGTAAGTTGTAAGTATGTAAGTGGGGTGAGCATGGTGGTAAGTGCTGGCTCACTCCCCACATCTTCTCCACTGGTGCAGGCAGGCTGCTGTATTGGATGGAACACTGGGCTCCTGGAGAAGATGGCATGGATCTAGGCTGCTTGCACACTCCTGGCACACTCTTGGCTGGTGCTGGCAGGCTTGCTGTATCAGGCAGACTTCTGATCTCCTGGGGTAGGAGGGTGTGGATACAGGTATCCAGTTCAGGGGAGCAGTGTAAACCTTGCTTACTGCCTGCTGGGGTGGGGGCAGGGCATTGAGTTGGGAGGGGCTCTGAGCTCCCAGGAGAGGAGGGTATGTATCTACACAACCAGCATGCTCCTTCCATCTCTGCTATGTTGAGCCAGGACTCTTGTCCTGGCAGTACAGGGTGTCTTCCATCTTTCTGAGGGTATTGTTTAGAAATTCCCTCTGTCTGTCTATGTTGCTGTCTCAAGTTTCCAGGTCTTAGGGGGTTTTCATCACTGGTTAGTTGGATTCTGTTTTTTTCTTCTAGACATACTACTCTACAGGTTTCTGTCTATTTGTTTCTTTGGGCTTTTTTGCATTAGAGGCAAGGGCTGGCCACCTCTAGCCAGGCATCTTGCCAGGAAGAAAGAAAAAAAGAGAGAGGACTTTTGGATTTTTCATGTTAGAGGTTTTGGGAGATTGTAAGGTTGGTAGAGGAGGAGGAAGGGGTTTTGAGGGCTCTTGATTTGAATCTCTGAGGGAAATGAAAGAAAAGATTCAAATCCTTTTTAATTGCTATTTGGCAGCTGAACTGGTCCTCCTTGAATATAGAGATGAGACCACAGGAGATCAAATTATATTTGGGTTATGCAAATAAAGGCAAAGACTTGATTACCTCCTGGTATAAATTGTCCCTTTGTTCTGAGAAAGCAGCTGAAATGATCACTGACTTAAGTAAACATAGATGAGAAGCCATGGCTCTAAGAAGCTAAACTCCTGAGACATTGGAAATGTGTTCTGTATGATTTAGGCTAAGATGCTTAAAAGGTTTGTTTGTCTTATCAGCAGCACCATTTTTCTCTGTGTTTGTATCAGGTGGAGCTATATCTTTGCAAACCATTTTGTTTCTTTCAGAGATATTCCCCCACCTCCATGAAGAACATGAGTTGAAACATCTGCAGCTGTAGAATCAGGGAATATGCTGGGTGGCTGTAAAGATGAGAGCTCTGAAAGATCTTGAGACCTACTGATTTAGGAAAATTAACACCAGTGGCATTCATTTAAGCTGTCTCCTCCTTGCCTTCACAACAAAATTTCAGGGAAATTTAAGTTCTTGTTATAAACTAGGTGAGAGTTTCATCTAATCCATTCATTGTGATCAAAGTTTCAAAGTTAAGTATCCACTTTTTTTTTGTTTGTTTTTAAAAATTGATTTTTTTAAGCCTAAAAAAGTGAAGAAAACCTCCCTATTTCTTTTAATCTTTTAAAATGTTACCATCAGGTCATGTAAGCCTCTGTTCTGGAACAATCATCACTTCTCCAAAGACTATTTCTTGCTGTTGTCTATCTTTTGCATGGTAAAAGAGATCACTTATAAAGCACTCCTTTAAAATCTGTGGCGGTGCAAAGGATCCTCAAACAGCCTTGTACCATGGACTCTTTAGAGGGCCCTGGTCTAAAAGAAAACTAGTTAGAACTGCCCAAGTGTAACTGAAATTTCCTGTTTATGTATGAGGAAAATTTTCTTAAACCTTGGTTTGGCAAATTAAATCTCTCACCATCCGACTCTCTCCTCCTTCACTGACTTCATAGGAACAACCACCACCAAGAAAAAAAAAAAATACTGTGCTTTGAATTCCATTATGTTTTAAAACATTCAAGTCAGAGGAAATTTTTAAAAATGATTTACCCCAACACCAATACATGTAAGGGGGAGGGAAGGAAGAAAATCTTGCAAGCCCACAAGATCACACTTTTCTCTACTAACTGCCTGCTTTTGCTGACCTGACAAAGTAAAAGTACATTACTTCCCCACAGCATTTCAAGCATACTTTTAGTGATATTTTGAAAGAGGGAAAAGAGTCCTATTTGCTCCTCATACACAGGCCTCTTGGACTTTGCTTCTCTGAACATGATCCTAACTTTGGAAACACTCCAAGTGACAGAAAATTGGCAGGTTCCTCATCACTGATTCCTCGCTGGCTCTTTGGGGGAGGAAAGGGGTTCTGCTCAGGACTTGGCAGAGCTCCCTGCCTAGAGTCCCAGCCAGTTACTCAAAGTTCAAGGAACTTGACAGACAGAGGCTGTTTGTCTGGTGAGAGATTTGAACGTGCCCAATTGAGTCTGCATCTCACGTCTGGATCTTGTGTCTCTTTCCAGGGAAGCCTTATTTCTGAGTAAGCTCACAATGGGTGTATTCTGTGTGAGAGGATCTTTGCCCACCAACAGTGGCAATTTGCCCTGGACCAGGGTGAGATCAGGGTGTCCCTAGTTTTCTAATCCATATAACCTCACTGTGCCACACGGGAGTACTGTATGTATGTGTGTGTGTGTTACTCAGTTTTTTTTTTTAAAGACAGAAGGCTTAGACAGATTTCCAGCAGACTGTATCAGTCTAGACTAGTAAAACCCAGCCAACTTAATTTCTGAATTTGTAATTATTATTTCTGAATTTATTTTGTACTTACCTGTCTTTCCCTGCCCACCCCCCTAAAAAGAGTAAAAAAGTGAGAAAAACTATGTATATGGACTAAGCTTACAAATAACCAACCAATTTCAGCCACTATACTGGTATTAAGAGAATTACAGTTCTAAGGATTAGAGAGTATATATTGTTTCTGTAAAAAAGAACCTTTGTGTGAATCCTTGCAGATTTCTTTCTTTTTTTTTAAAAGCAAAAGCAGTGCATGTCATAGTTGAAATTTTATGAAAAAATAAGCAAAAAGAAGAAAATTAAAACCAAGTATAATCTTATCATCTAGACATAAGATGACATGGGTTCGTTAAGCAAGAATTGGCATCAAGTTAGGTAGAACAGAGTTCAAATTATGGGCCAAACTGTATGATTCAGAGCAAGTTATCCTTGCTAAGTATTCATTTTCTCTCTGTAAAGTGAGACACTTCTATATAGGGGTGTGGAAGATTGTGGTAAAATTCTGGGCACAAAAAATAATTGCTGATTGATAATACAGTATTCCCCCCTTATCTATGGGGATACATTCTAAGACCCCTAGTGGATGCCTAAAATGGTGGATAGTATCAACACTATATACACTGTTTTTTTTCCCATACATACATACCTACAATGAAGTTTAATTTACAAATTAGGCACAATAAGAGATTAACAATGATAACTAATAATAAAATAGAACAATTATAACAATATAGCGTACTAAAAGTTATGTGAGTGTGGTCTGCTGTGAATTGAATGCCCCCCACAAACTCACTGAAGCTCAATCCCCATTGTAACAAGGGTAAGAGACTGGGAAACACTACTATGGTATCTGAAAGGTGGGGCCTTTCAGAGGTGATTGGATTGTGAGGACCATCCTCTCATGAATGGATTAATTCACTCATAGAGTAATGAGTTAATGGTTCAGTAGGTTTTCACAGAGGGACACTGGTGGGTTTAGAAGGTGGGCACATGGGCAGACCCCGTGGCGCACTCAGGAGAGTGCGGCGCTGGAAGGACAAAAACAAACAAACATACAAACAAAAAAAACAAAATAACTACACAACTCTGAGAAAGCAGCCATCAATAATAAGTAAATGAATGAGCATGTCTGTGTTCCAACAAAACTTTATTTATGGACACCAAAATTTGTGTTTCCTAAAATGTTCACGTATCACAAAATACCACTATTATTATTTTTCTTAACCAGATAAAGTTGTAAAACCTTTCTTATCAGGCTGTAAGAAAATATGCAGTGGGCTGGATTTGCTCAAGACCATAGTTTGCTCACCTCTGTTCTGGGCAAAGGAGGAGCCTAGGGAAAAAAAAAAAAAAAAAAAAAAAAAAAAAAAAAAAGAAGGTGGGCACATAAGCAGGTTAGCTATTTTGCTCATGCCGTTCTTGTTATATGATTGCCTGTGTTACTATGGAACTCTGTAGAGAGTTCCCATCAAGAAGAAGGCCCTTACCAGATGTGCACTGTGGACTTCCCAGCCTACAAAACTGGAAGAAATAAATTTCGTTTCTTCATAAATTACCAGTTTGAGGTATTCTGTTGTAAGCAACAGAAAACAGACTAGTATATGGTCTCTCTCTCTCAAAATATCTTGTTGTACTGTACTTTCCAGAGGGGTGATTCATGTCCCATGGGGGAAGTAGAATGGCAAGAGATTTCATCACACTGCTCAGAATGGTGTGCAACTTAAAACTTATGAATTATTTCTGGAATTTTCCATTTAATATTTTCAGATTGTGGTTGACCATGGGTAACTGAATTTACAGAAAGCAAAACTGCAGATAAGGAAAGACTAATGTATCTATATTTTATCCCCTAAACCACTGATCACATCTTTCTATTAATTTCATACCACCTGCAGTGGTACAGATCCATATTTATAGTAAGCAAGTCTGATTTCATTACTCCATCATTTTTTGGCAATGAACGATGTTGCAGTGAGTCTGAACCCAAAGTGATTTTCCTCCTTGTAGGTGATTTTTTTTGCCTGATAGGTACCTGAAGGGTTTCTTCAAGTTTAATTGTGTACTTAGGATAAACTTTAATATTGATACTCTAATTTAAATGTTTCTGGAAATGGTATCCACTTTTTATCTGCAGTTTCGGTGATATCTTAAAATTCAGATAATTCTCTTGTATTACATCTTTGAATATATCTTCTATTTGGGAGTTTTTCAATTCAGATGTATCAATTATTTTTATATTGGATTATATTTATCCACCTATATACTGTCTTCTATATAATTGCTGTGTTTTTAAAATTTGCATTCAGTGTCAGTAGTTTGATTTTAACCAGTTTTTATTCTGTTTTAATTTTATTAGCTCTAAATTGTTGCTGCTTTGTCCTTCAATTATTTTCTTCTTCTGGAAATTCTTTTTTATCTGATTGTCCTTCTGTCTAACTGGTTTTATATTTTTATTCAAATTTACTGTAATAAAAAATGAATATATGTATTATGCTTTTCTTGCTTGAGTTAAATTATTATCTAGGTTAGGCTTTTTGTCTTTTGTATACTAAGATCTTTTTTTTGTTCTTTATTTTATTCTACTCAATGTTTTTTATTTTTCTTTTTTGCCCAAAAGATTTATTTTATTGTATTCTTTTATTATTAATTAAACTTTTTATTTTGAGATAATTGTTGATTCACATACAGTTGTGAAAAAATCATACACAGATTCTACATATCCTTTGTCAATATCCCTCAATAATAACATCTTGTAAAACTATAGTACAATATCACAGCTAGGATAATGACATCGATACAAACAATCTTATTAATATTTTCCCAGTTTTACTTGTGCTCATGTGTGTGTATGTACTTGTGCATGCAAATGTGTGTATTTAGTTCTATACAATTTTATCACATGTGTAGGTTGGTATATCCACCCCCAAAATCAAAATATAGAACAGTTGCATTACCAAAAGGATCTCCTGGGTTGTTTTTTATAACCATAATTGATATTTTGGACATTTCATATAAATGGTTTCATAAATATGTGGTCCTTTGTGACTGGTTTCTTTCGCTTAGCACACTGTTTCAGGGTTTGTTTATATCGTAGCGTTGTCACTACTTAATTCCTTTTTATTGCTGAATGATATTCCATTTTATTGATACACCATATTTTATTTATCTATTCATCAATTAATGGACATTGGGGTTGTTTCCACTTTTTAGCTGTTATGAATAATACTGATATGAACATTCATGCACTAATTTTTGTGTGGACATTATGTTTCATTTCTCCCGGGTGCATATGTAGGAGTAGAATTGCTGGGTCATCTGGTAACTCTATGTTTGACTGTTTGAGGAACTGCCAGAGTGTGTTCCACTCTGCATCATTTTACGTGTCCACCAGCAGTGCATGAAGCTTCCAATTTCTCCACATTCTCACCAATGTTATCTGTTTTTTTGATTAGAGACCTCTTAGTGGGCGTGAAGTGGTATCTCATTGTAGTTTTGACTTGCATTTCCCTGATGGCTAATGATACTGAGCACCTTTTCATGTGCTTATTGGCCATTTGTGTATCTTCTTTGACCAAACATGTGTTCAGATTTTTTGCTCATTTTTTAATTGGGTTACTTTCTTATTATTGAATTATAAGGGTTCTTTACATAGGCTTTCTATACATTTCTTTTCACATATTTCATTTACAAATAATGTCTCCAATTCTGTGGGTTGTCTTTTCACCTTCCTGAAGCATAAAAGTTTTTAATTTTGGTGAAGCCCAATTGATCTATTTTTTCCTTTTGTTGCTTGTGCTTTTGTGTCATATCTAAGAAACCATTGCCTAATACCAAGTCACAAAGATTTATGCTTATGTTTTCTTCTAAGAGTTTAAAAAGTTTTAGTTCTTATAGTCAGGTCTTTAATCCATTTTGAGTTAATTTTTGTATAGGGGGTCAAATAGATCTAATTTCATTCTTTTACATTTGTATATCCAATTGTTCCAGCACAATTTGTTGTAATGACTATTCGCTCCCCATCAAATTGTCTTGATACATTTGTCAAAAATCAATTGACCGTGAATATGAGGGTACCCTTCTCTCCAAAATCTTAATTCTGCCTCATTGATCTGTTTGTCCATCCTTATGCTAGTTGCTGATGCTTCTTCTCTGGGCCTGTGCATGTGTGTTTTTTCTCCTTAATTCTCCTGTATACATGGCTGCATTTAGATGTCTTAATTTCCATAAAAGTCTCACCTCTGCTTCTTTTTTTTTTTTTTTTTGTCTTTTTGTCTTTTTTTCGTGACCGGCAACGGATCGCAACCCTCAGTGTCGCGCCCGTACCGGACCGGGACCGGCAACGGGATCGCACCCCTTGGTGTTGCCGCCGCTCCTCGCTCAGCCAGTGAGCGGCCAGTCTGTATGTCGGATCCGAACCCTCGGCGGGAGCGCTGCCGCACTTCCCAAGCGGCGCCCTGTAGCAGTGCGCCACCGGGCCGGCCCTCACCTCTGCTTCTTTTTTTTTTTTTTTCGCCTTTTTGTCTTTTTTTCGTGACCGGCAACGGATCGCAACCCTCAGTGTCGCGCCCGTACCGGACCGGGACCGGCAACGGGATCGCACCCCTTGGTGTTGCCGCCGCTCCTCGCTCAGCCAGTGAGCGGCCAGTCTGTATGTCGGATCCGAACCCTCGGCGGGAGCGCTGCCGCACTTCCCAAGCGGCGCACTGTAGCAGTGCGCCACCGGGCCGGCCCTCACCTCTGCTTCTTCTCAGGGCCTTAGGTGCTCTGCTGTCCTCCTGCAGCTCTCCTACTCCGCAGAGTCTGCTACTGCTTTCAGGGGACTCCAACCTGATATCCAAATTATGCTACCAAGTCAGGTAAAACAGAAACCAGTCCTTCAGGTTGCAAAATGGTTCCACTTTTTTTTTTTCCATCCTGAGAGAATAACTGGAAATTGGGCAGTTTCCTCCAGATCACGCTGCCCAAGGGCAAGCAAAAGCAACAAATCTACTGTTTAGAGTGTGGCTTCTTCTTGGTTGGGGATTTGCTTGGTTGCTGCAGATTCTTAACTGGTTTCTAGTGTTCCCACAAAGCTACTTTTGGTCCTACAAAGCTACTTTAGTATACTATTGCATACTTAGCATTTCTTTGGGGGAACAAGGGCCATAGCTTCTTGTCTGCCCTCCTGCTGACATCACTGTCTTGTTGTTGCCATGCTGACATTTGTCACAGCTGTGCATTTTGTCTGCACTCTACTGGGCAGTTCTGCTCCACCTGTTGTGGCTGAGAATTCAGCGTCTGGGGGCTCTATCAGGCTGTAATATCCAAGGGGGCTCATTCCCTGCCTGTGATTTGGAAGCTTAGCTGGGAATGTTGACCAGAGCATTACAGGTAGCCTGTCCATGGGGCTTGGGTCTGTTACTGCATGGTGGCTGGATTCTGAGAGCCAGAATTCCAGGAGTGAGCATTCCAAGAGGGAAAAAGCAGGAGCAGTCATTCCTCCTAAAGGATGGGCCCAGAACTGGCCTCTCCTTTTATCATCACTAGCAAAGGAAAGCTCATTCTCTCCCATCAACAGGTTGTACTGTACCTGGATGTAGATGAATCCAAGAAGTGAGATGACCAAATTTAGTGTTTTTCAAACTTTTAAAAGGTAGACTTTTAAATGAAACTCTGTTGACTCCTTTCAAACTTTTTGAAGACACAAAAACCTTTCCTTCAGTGAAATCTTACCTGGAAGCCCGATAAATAAAACAAAGGCTTTTTTCTTAAAACAAAGAAAAGAGAGAGCTTTTTTCTTTTTCTTTTTTTGGTGGGGGATAGAGTGGAGAGACCCTGGCCAGCCCCAACACGTTTGTAGTTGGTGCGGCCCACCACGTGCTATGTGGCTTGTGAAGCCACTGGGGCCCAGAGCCTCTTAGAGCATAATATGAAACCCACCGATCAGGACCTCTAGTTTCATAAGTCACTCATGTTTCTCTCACAAAGTGGGGATGCAATCCAGCTGCACTACAAGCATCTGCAGTTGAGCTCCTCCCTGGCTTTGCATGAAATGGGGGCAAATACTTCCCATGGTTCTGAAACCATGCCGTACTTTCTGTGAGCATGAGATCCGTGGATAACTTTCTGATATTCTGTGCAGCCAAGAAGACCCCTTCTTGCACCTCACAGCAGCTGCCAGTTCCTATGCCCTGGGCTTTTCCAGGAGTTCCCATGTGGCTCTCAGGCTGCCCTGGGTCCTCTCTAGCTGTTTTTGAGGGTGGGCCTCACCAGGGCTCTGTTGTGGTTTCCTTTGCTACGTACACATTTTTGTATCCTTTTTCTCTCCCCCGGCCTAGTATGAAGTGGGAGCCAACATTTTCCACGTCCATCTATATCACTAAGGCCCAAGAGTCTTGCTGCTTTGCAATCTCTGTTCCTTCAAAGCACAGTTGTTTGGGTTTTTTGTTTGTCCGTTTTTCATCACAGCCCTGCTTCCTAAGACTTGGCACAAGGCCCAGAAGGGCTGAGCAGGGAAGACGCCTGACTGCTCCTTTCCCAGGATGCACGCGGAGTCCCTTCCTTCCTCTTCAACCGCTGGCCTCACCCAAGCCTGTACCTGCACTCTCTCCCCTCAGGGCATTTCCTTCCCTTCTTCCTCCTCTATTAAGAAGGGCCTTTGTCTGCACCACAGCCCAAGGGCCTCAGGCTCTCCAGACATATCTCCACACCAGCTGACCCATGTCAGATGTGCCCATGAAACTCCCTGAGCTTTCATGCACATGATCAGAGCAGCAGGACTCTACCGGGCCCCTGGCCACGCTCAGACAGATCTGAATTTATGGGGCTGACCGATGGGGTGTGGCTCTGGAACCCTGTTCCAATGCGAGGAGAAAAAGGAAGCTAGAGGACTGTTCCGCAGGTGTAGGTTCTTCATCCCTCTGTTTCCCTTCAGCTGGGGCATTTCCATCATTATCTTCTGGTCACTTTTCACCCCTTCACAGCCCAGCTCTGCTTTCCCATTTTCTTTCTCCCTCCTCTTCTTCCTCAGCACTCCTGGGAGCAGAAGCCAGGCAACCAGATTCCCAGTCCAGTTATGGGGTGCATGTATGCTGGTTTATTGGGAAGAGGAGTCTCTTATAGACACTGCCTGCTATGTGTCCGCTCCCGTAAAAACAAGATGTCTGCAGCCCTTGCCTTGTGCATGGAAGAGCTGCCTCGTTATTCTGTCCCTAAAACCCTGTTCTCTTCTGTGCTTTTGAAATCCTTGGCTTCATTCCCCAACTCCAAATTCCTATTGTTCATCTCAGATCCTTCTGGTTCATATGAGCCACTTGGTCCTCCTTTTCTGGCAAACTGCCGTGGGCTCACTCAGCTCTGTGCTCCACTTTTCACAGCCCTCTGATGAGTCTTCCTCCACCATCACTGACCCTTTGGCACCTGTCCCAGTGGGGCGAGCATTCTGTGTTCTCTTCTAGTGCTGTAGCATCAGAGAGGAAAGGGGACATTCTACATCATGGTGACCCTCATCATTTACCTCAGGTGTGAATTCCATTCTGCTATCAATACTCCCCTTCTGGAATTAGTTTATTTAAGCTGGTGTTGCTCATGGTAACTAACACAAACACAATCATTCCCAATTAACCTTGTTGACTTAGGAGCAACCCCAGCCTAGAATGGTGCATGGCAAGGGGAGGTGGTCCAGTAATACCTGCCCAAGGTGTGTGGCAGTAAGATGGTGGGAAAATCATGCAACTGTTTGATACATTTCCTGCCACTTATCCATTCTCATTTATAACAGACATTGCTAATCTGTCATAATATTTTTTCTTGTCAAGCACAAATTTGGCCTCAGCATCTTTCCCATCTTAGGACCATAGCAACAACATGCCACGAAATTTGGCATGAAAAATAAATCTTATTTTCTATTCCTGAAACATAAAGAAGATGGGTTTAATTATTTAGAGTGAATAGAGTAAGGCTGATCAGTAAACCCTGAAGAAGAAGAGGAGGAAGAGGAGGGAGAAAGAAAATGGGAAAGCAGAGCCGGGCTGTAAGGGGGTAAAAAATCACCAGGAGATAATGATGGAAATGCCCCAGCTGAGGGGAAAAAAATAAAAATTAAGAACCTATACCTGAAGAATGGATATTTGGGAATCCTTGTGGATGGAGCTGCTAGGATAGCAACCATAGCCTGAAACTGAAACAGTTTTGCCGTGGGCCCTAGCCAGAAAAAGGCCCCATTTCTTCCCCAGGACTCAGCAGTTAGCAGAGAAGTCATCTGGCTCAAGGAATGGGGACAAAGGAGGTCAAGGAGGGAGAGCTGTCCACCAGGAGGTCAGGTTTAGAGAGCTGTTCCCAGGGTCTTTACAAGGAGGGATGCCTGTAAGAGTGCAGAACACGTTTTAAATGCTCCCTGAAAAATGTGTCTCTTACGAGTTCACTCAGTTATCCATGAATTGTGCTACAGAATTTCTTTGTACATCGGTAACATTTGTGCGCATGGATTGAGTTGTAGAGGACAAAGTAGGGCTGAGTCCATGAACCCAGAGGCACAGTTTTCAGAGCTGTTGGGAAAATATAGGAAAATGGTCAGGGCCCCTCGGATGTTCAGAATCTTGACGAGCATTTGATGTAAATATGCACGTGCGCCCAGGTGTTCCTTGGTTATTGAATAATGTAATTGCACATGTGCACCCAGGTGTCCTGGGTTGTGGATTTATGTATAAAGGACTAACGGCTCTGATACATGGCCCTTCTTGGGACGTTCCAGGAGACCACTAGGGCAGCTGCTCCTAGCTCTGAATAAAGCCTAATAATTTTTTACAAATGGCTCCCAGGACCTTTTCCTATTACTCTCGTAGACCTGTGTGTAAATGGTTTGTGACCCAGTCTGTATAATGGGCTCGAAAGATTCATGAGCCCTAGCTTTACAAGAGCAAAAAACAGTCTCTTAAATCTGTAGTGACCAGCTGGTCGCTACGAAATTTCTCCTAATGGAAGCTATGAGAAATCATATGAGAAGTCAGCTGGAGGTCTTGCAGTCTGGGTGCTCATCCACGGGTTTCTCAATTTTGTCACATCAGAGTGTGAGACCTTTATTCTTCCCAGACTCACCAAAGGGGGCTCTCTTCATCACCTGCCCCTGAGAATGTTCCAAGTCATCATGAGGCTGTGGCTCCTGCTTTTACCACCTCCTTCCAGTTTAAGCTCTGGTTTTGCAGTATTTGGGTACACATGATACCATGGCAGAGGCTAAGAATAGTGTCTGTCTTACTGGCTTAGGCAGATTCCAAGGGGCTTTTAACTGGTTACTGCTGATATTTTGATGATACATCGAAAAGAGAGGATATGACATGAAGGTTTATGTTACTTCCAGTTAATTAAGTGACTGTTCCACAAGGACTTCCTCCTTTTCTCTTTCACTGTTTCTTACATGAAAGGGGAACCTGCCTTTGCCAGTCAAGTGCACGGCTGATTTGCTGGGTCTTGTTGACTCACCCCCATCACCTCTCCTACTCACTCCCTTCTTCCTCGTGCTCTCTGCCAAACCACATCAGATTTTCATGACCTTTTCCCTGGTCCCTTATAGATCCTCCAAGAGATCTCGGAGGACTTGCAGTCTGGGTGCTCATCCACGGGTTTCTCAATTTTGTCACATCAGAGTGTGAGACCTTTATTCTTCCCAGACTCACCAAAGGGGGCTCTCTTCATCACCTGCCCCTGAGAATGTTCCAAGTCATCATGAGGCTGTGGCTCCTGCTTTTACCACCTCCTTCCAGTTTAAGCTCTGGTTTTGCAGTATTTGGGTACACATGATACCATGGCAGAGGCTAAGAATAGTGTCTGTCTTACTGGCTTAGGCAGATTCCAAGGGGCTTTTAACTGGTTACTGCTGGTATTTTGATGATACATCGAAAAGAGAGGATATGACATGAAGGTTTATGTTACTTCCAGTTAATTAAGTGACTGTTCCGCGAGGACTTCCTCCTTTTCTCTTTCACTGTTTCTTACATGAAAGGGGAACCTGCCTTTGCCAGTCAAGTGCACGGCTGATTTGCTGGGTCTTGTTGACTCACCCCCATCACCTCTCCTACTCACTCCCTTCTTCCTCGTGCTCTCTGCCAAACCACATCAGATTTTCATGACCTTTTCCCTGGTCCCTTATAGATCCTCCAAGAGATCTCTTTTTAGGCCATTTTACAAACTTCTGCCAGGTAATTATTCTTAAACCATAATTTTGGTCATTTCCTCTCTCACTCAAAGCCTTCACTGGCTCTTTGGGGACTGCAGGGCTGAGCCCTGACACTTCGCCCAGCGTTCTAACCCTTTGGAGCTGGGACCAAACTCTCCCTCACAGACTTTCCTTTTCAGAGACACAGCTACTTAGTCTTCCTTCTCAATGATACACATGCTCTTGTTTCCTTACCTTACATTATTCCTTTCCTTGGAAAGTCCTTCTTCTACCTTTGAATGTTTAACTTTTATGTAGTTCTTTCTAAACCAGTGTTTCCCACCCTTGGCTGAGCAATAGATCACCTGGAGAGTTAAAAAAAATCCCATTGTCCAAGACTTACCCAAGACCAATTCAATCAGATTCTACAGGCATTGGACTTGGGAGTGGGATATATTTTTTTTTTTTTTAGATTTTCTTTTATGATAGTGAAATACGAGGGATCTTCAAAAGTTCATGGGAAGATTCATTTTATCTTTTAATTCCTTGTTTCCATGAACTCTTTGAAGTACCTTCATATATATAACATGACATTTACCATTTTAATAATTTTTAAGTGCAGAGTATAGTGGCATTAAGTATATGCACATGTTGTGCAGCCATCATCCTCATCCATCTCCAGAACTTTTTTTTTTTTTTCCTTTTTGTCTTTTTTCGTGACTGGCAACGGATCACAACCCTCGGTGTTGCGCCCGCACCGCGCTCAGCCAGTGAGCGGCCGGTCTGTATGTGGGATCCGAACCCTCGGCGGGAGTGCCACCGCGCTCCCAAGCGGCGCACTGTAGCAGTGCGCCACTGGGCCAGCCCTGTCTCCAGAACTTTTTATCATCCCAAACAGAAACTTTATACCCATTAACCAATAACTCCCCATTTCCTGCCCTCCTTTCAGCGTCAAGTAACCACTGTTCCACTTTTTATCTCTATTTGAGAATTTGACTGTTCTAGATACCTCATCTAAGTGGAATCATACAATATTGGTCCTTTTATGACTGGTTTATTTTACTTAGCATATGTCTTCAAGATTCATCCATGTTGTAACATGTCAGAATTTCCTTCCTTTTTGAGGCTGAATAGCATCTCGTTGTACATATATAACACACTTTGCTTATTCATTCATCTGTTGATGGAAACTTGGGTTTTTGCACCTGTTGGATATTGTGAATAATGCTGCTATGAAGATGGATATATAAATATCTGTTCCAGTCCATGCTCGCAATTGTTTTTTGTATATACCCAGAAGTGGAATCAGTGGATCATATGATAATTCTGTTTAATTTTTTGAGGGTCCTCCATCATTATGGTTTAAAGTTCCCAGGTGACTCCGGGGTGCAGGAAGTCAACTCCTACTGCCTTTGAGCCTCCCCTGATTCCTCAAGCTAAATGTAACCTCTCCCTCTTCTGATCTCACCTAGCATCAGATTTTTCTTATGGTGCCTGTTTATTTTTATGATATATTATTTATATTGTTATACATATTCCTTGTGCTAGATGTCGAGTATAGGATGACAAGCACAACTAAGAACAGCTAACTGCTCTCATGAAATTTCCAACTTGGTGGAGGAGACAATATTGAGGGGCTATTAACAAAGAAAATGACCTACACAAGAGATGGGGGTCAGGGGGTCTTCCCTAGGGAAGTGATGCTTGAGTCTAATTCCAAAGGATGAGAAGGAGTTGCCTAAGCATAAAGTGAGATGGAAGGTCATTCCAAGTAGAATAAACAGAGGTTTGAGGGATGAAAGGAAGACTAGGTTGGCTGGGATATAGGGAATAAGGGGTCAATACTACAAGATGAAATTGGCCATTTGCAGGGGTAAGACCGTACAAGACCTTGCAGGTATTTTAAAGATTTCGGTCTTTATGCTAACCAAGAGCAATGGGGGAACAACTGAAGGGCTTTAAGCAGTGGAGTGATGATATGGATTGAGTTGTGTCCCCAGATTTTTATGTATTAGAAACTTAATCCTCACTGTGACAGTGCTAAGAAGGTGGGAAATCCTATCATGGTAATTGAAAGATGGGACCTTTAAGAGGTGATTAGATTGTAGGACGATGCTGCAGTGAATGGATTAATCCAGTGATGGTTTAATGGTGATCATGGGCATGGTTATGATGGCTTTAAAAGGAGAGCAAGTGAAGAGGTTAGTCTCTCTCTTGCTCTTGCCTTTCTCATCATGTGACACCATGTGTTGCTGTGAAGAGTTGCCACTGACAAGGTCCTCACCAGATATGTTCCCTGGACTTTGGACTTCCCAGGCTCAGAAACTGTAAGCAATAAATATTGTTTCTTTATAAGTGACCCAGTTTTAGGTATTTCTGTTATAAGCAACAGAAATGGACTGATACAAGTGACAAACTCAGATTGGCATTTAGAAAAGATCATTGTGCTGCTGTGTGGAGTAGGGATTAGGTGGGGTTAGAGTGGTTGGGGGAACCAGGCTGTTGCAGTACTCCAGGTCAGAGAGGCTGGTTCCTTGGCTGGACTAGGGAGGTGCCAGTGGGGATGAAGAAGTGTCAGAGTCAAGAGATACTTAAGATGGATGGTTCTTGATGGTGGGTGGGACAGGAGTAACTAGGTAGGAGCACTGTCAAGGATGATGTTGACTTTTCTGACTTGCCCA
>NW_007726949.1:133981-137601 GCF_000696425.1 Galeopterus variegatus | reverse complement strand
GGACAGGAGTAACTAGGTAGGAGCACTGTCAAGGATGATGTTGACTTTTCTGACTTGCCCAAAGCTTTAAGATTATAACTATGTTTGATTAAACTCTGCACGCCTTCAGGATAACTTTCACAAAATTTATGTTCACTGAATAATAATTTTTGAATGAATGAATGAGTTGATAAACAAAAAATTACATTATATTGAATACAATCATATCAAGTGTGCTGAATAAAACTGTGCCGTAAATTACTTTAATTTTTTTTTTTTTTTTTTTTTGCAGAGGGATATTTGCATGACTGGCTCAACTGGATTAAATTAAAAATGTTTTCTCCTTCTGTTATAGCTAAGCCTGTGGTAGGCACTGAGAATACAGACATAAATAATATATTTTTTGCCTATGGGAAGCTCCAAACACAGTAGAGAAAAAGACATGCAAATAATTATGAGATATAATTGTAGTAATAAATGCATACTTTAATTGCAGAGGGAGGACAGAGGAGGCAATAATTAACTTTTTTCAGGGGAGCCAAGAAGGTTCCCAAGGCAGAAATGTAAGTGCAACATATTCCAAGATGCATTTTTCTAAAAATGTACTTGGAACTTTTAGGAAATGATTAGAGCATGGGATACCAGGCAGACAATATCATCAAGGTGGGAAATGAGGTGGGAAGAGGAAGGAAGAGAGAGATTTGGCCACAGGCATGAGCATTGTGGCCACATGGGGATTGGGAGGAGTAAGAAGGCCAAAATATATTTCATGGTACATTGCTCTTTAGATACTTTTGTAAATCAAAGGATTTCATGGTCAAGTAACTTTGGTAAGCAGTGATAACGATATCTCCCTTTTGGAGATGTGTATACACATTGGCATATTAAAAGCTCTGTGGAATAGATATTGGTTTACTTTGTTCAATATGGCATTTCTCAAACACGTTGGACCAATAAGAACCCCTTTTGTCCCATGTAACATATCACATATTGACATCTTGCAGGAGATGACAGTTTGGAAAATATGACATTGGGCTATAGATTAGAGATCTGGTTTTGCTGTCGATTATGGTCAAGGTGTGGCATGTGCTTTTGCTACTAATAAGCATATATGGTGTGACAATAAATCTTTCAGATGGAACAATAAGTAGGACATGGTAGAAAGCAGGGCTCAGCTCTCTGCTGGCAGGAGGCAAAAGAACAGAGCTTGTTTACTAAAACACACAAAAGCTTCCCTTCAAGAGTGGACAAGACAGTGTGGTTAGGTTCTTAAATACTTGTGACCCTGCAAATAGAGGATTATTTTATAGGCACTGGGAGACATGGTTAAACTGTAGTGGAGACTGTGTTGTCATTATTGCCAACTTGTTTAGTGTTGATTTGAACTTTTCATCCCTTTGAGAGTACTGCCAAACGTTCTAATATTTGAGAGGGTGCCATAAATAGAAAGAGTTGAGACCTATTGCTACTTTGCTGTCACAGCGTCTGAGGGGCACCAGAGTATCAATTCCAGTTCTCAAAGTGGCCAGCCGTTGGGTGGGGTGGGGGTTCCAATCAAAGGGACTGAGCTCAGGGGCTGGGGAAGTGGCGTGTGACTCTAGTGAAATCTGTTGGTTTTGCATGTCCACCACTCATTTTGCCTCTGGTAAAACACCAATTTTCTGTGGGTACTTGACTGTGTAGCACACATCTTATTCTTTGTGGTAAGATAGGGCATCCCTCTCTTCCTCAAGCTTCTCTATTGCTCTTCTGTTTATAAACTCTGCTGCTCCCCAATGAAGGATAGGCTTCACATTGTCCTAGGGTGCAAAGCCTTTTACTTTTTACAAGTTCCTTCCTACAGGTCCTAGACAGTACATGTCATATTGCTCGGACTAGAAAATGAAAGATGACTAGATCTAGCATAAAACATCTCTTTCATCAGTTAGAGAATTGCTAAATGACTTCATGCCAGTGCAAGCAATTACAGGGGTACACAACAGAGCCCACGCAACACTTGTTTTCTTTGCATATTGACTACATAAGTCTTTTCTTTCCGGCTTCTTCAGAACTCACCTATAATTTCAGATCAGATAGAACCCTCATGGCCTCATTATTATTCCAAGAAAAAATATCAACCTCATAGTCCACTCACAGAAGTTTGCTTTTCCTTTTTCTGGGGTTAAAGTTCTTAGTTTGCAACCCTTAGTGTGCTTTCCAATATTTTAAAATTTGGCATGCCTTTTGATGCTCATGCAGTTCTTCCAGGTCTAGAGTAAAATAATCCTTCCTTCTGTCTCTAGATTTCTTTAAAAACAAAACAAAATGAAAGACATGTTTATTTTCTAGCCATCTCTGCCTCACCTCAGTCACCGGCTTGGAATATAGCTTGAAGCTTGCATAGCAGGATAAGTTCTACCCAAGATACTTTAGTCCCAAGACATTCATCTTCCTCTTACAATTGTAGCATGATCCAAACTTCACTTTACTTTTAAATTCTCTCACCTGGTGAGAAAATTTTATTAAAAATCATATCTATTGTTAGGTGAATTTCATATATTTTTTGCATAACTTCAGATACTTCTGAAGTTAATGTAGCAACAGGAATAGGATTCTATTAATCCATTAGAAAGAGATCTTTTCCCACCAAAGAAAAATTCCAACTTGGCTATGTGTGCAGGCTGTAACAGCAGGTATGTCTAAGACTTACATAGAAGCTTCCCAGACTAGAACTGAATCAAGTAGGATATTAAAATGATGTTCAGCAAACCCTTGAGCAATATCGATTTGAACTGTGTGGGTCCAATTATATGCAGATTTTTTCAACAAATATATTGCAAAATTTAACCAGTTAAGTAGCCTACCTAACAGTAGGCTATTAGTAGCCATGCAGTGCAGCCATGCCCCAGGGGAAAGTGTGTTCCTAAGTAGTAGTTAAGTAGTTAAGTTTTGGGGAAGTCAGAAGTTGTATGTGGATTTTTGACTGCATGGAGGTCATTGCCCCTAACCCTGGCATTGTTCAAGGGCCAACTATACTTTGTATGAGAAAGCAGGTCATTAGTGATCCAAAAAAATCTATAGATAAGCATAGGAGGTCTAGTAACACCCCCATTGACCTGAAATTGTTAAGGAATGAGGGAAATGTCACACTAGTAAAATATATAGATATTAACCATTTATTCATTCATTTAAAAAAATTATCAAATTTATATTGTGTACCAGGCATTGTTCTAAGCACTAGGGATAGACTGGTGAAGAGACAGATCCCGCCCTTGTGGAGTTCACTTTCCAGAGGTAGACAGCCAATATGTATAAACCAATTTACTCTTATTGGCAACAATTCTTATTTTATTAAGAAAATAAACAGAGAAACAGGATAGAGCTTGGCTGGTGGTGGCAGGAGTGGGCTGTGCACATGGAATGAACTATCTAGGACAGTCAGGAAAGACCTCTCTCTGGAGATCCCATCTGAACCAGTCTGAATGGTGAGAAATAGCCTGCCCTGTGGTGAGAGTCAGTAGAATATTTTGGATGCTGGAACAGCAAGATCAAAGCCTCTGAGGTAGAGACAGAATGAAGGTGAAAGGAGAATGAAAGAACAAAAAGTTAATGGAAAATTATTCACATACATACCAAATTTGGATGGATTTTTGTCATCACCA